>NC_051188.1:50901698-51206798 GCF_015220075.1 Falco rusticolus | reverse complement strand
AGTGATTTGTATTTGACACAGAAGTATAGCAGGTAATAAAAGTCTTGTGATGCATAAATATGTTATACTATTACTTGACAAGAAAATTTTGAGAGTAGACTGCTTTAACACCAAAGATAAACTAAGAAATTAGGAAAATTACTGGAGCAGTAAAGGAAGTTGATGGAGTATATTTAAGGTCTTTGTGATCCTGTTAATGTTACTAGTATAGAAGTGCTAAGAGTGTAAAGAAATAGTGATTTAGCTAATCAGACAATGTACTAATATTCCAAAAATAGTAAGTACTATCCTCCCTCCTAATTCATTTAGACAGACTTAAAATATTTGACTCAATAAACAATATGTAAGGAACTCTGAAACTCTGGTTTATTTTTTTCCTTAGCAAAAACAAGCTGCTTAAATTACATTGGGCAAATCAAGGTTTTTTTCTATTGTCCATCTATACATTTAGTAAACTGACTATTAAACTATTCAGAGCTGTTTTGAGCCTAAGCTTCTATAAACTCTATTTCTTAGTTAAGTTAATAAAAAAGTTCATTCAATCAAATTCTTCTGAAGTTTATGGCATTATGCAAAATACAATAGCATTAATATATTTAAATAAATTCATGTATTACATTGTGGCCTAAATTTTCAAGCAGCATTCTCCATTCACTTCAGAAGAGAGTTATTTTAACATCAGTTTAAAGAGGAATTTATTAGTTTCAAATCAGAAAAAAAATAAAAAATCATTGAATAGTTGTTTGGTGGATAATATGCAACGAGGAGAGTCTGGTGTCCCTTTCAGGTATGTACATAAAATCTCAAAGATCTTTGAAAACTAGTAAAGAGAAGTAAGAATTAAGACATTTCTGAACACAGTGGGATATTTTGGTCTGGCATAGTATTTTAATGGAAACTCTATAAGTAATGCGGCTCACAGCTTCATCTTTTCTGTCCATTTATTTTACTTTTTAATATAAAAAGACCAGAAAATGTAAATAAAAAGGAAAATATGAAGCTGTCTTAAGTTTATCCAGTACATCTGAATTCTAGATAGAAGACAGACAAATGTAAAAAAAACCCCAAACAAAAACAACAACAAAAAAAACCCACACAAAAAACATCACACACCCCCCAAAAAAAAACCACCTGTAATATAACAGAGAAAAACGAAAAAGAGATGAGCAAATTCTAGTCATAGACTTTCCATTTGAAAGACATATAGTTCGCAGGACATTGATCAGAGGAGTAATGATCCCAGCATGGTATATGCTTGCCCGAAGCTCAGAGATGAGAATTTAAGTTCATTTAATGACTCAACAAACAGAATTAATATTTTGCAGATAATGCTAGTTGAAACAGAAAGCCACTATAAATCTTTGAAGATGGTACTAATAGGCTGTCTCTTTAACACTGAAGGCTAAAAGACGAGCTGAGTTTTGCACATGCTGTAATCTGGAGATAACTACTCAGCAGACTGTAACGGAGTTACAATAATCTGTTCTTGCAGCTAATAAGACAAGCAATACATAAATAAACAACAAAAAAAGATGAAATAAAATAGTAAAAATTATAGTAGCCCTTATAAAATTTGGAATAGAAAGACTTGAGATCAAAGGTGTTTATAACAGGGAATCAGACCCTATTTCATATGCTGCTTGATTTTGTATTATCCATGAAAATTTGGCACCAGACCTGGCTGAAATTTTTAAAGCCTTTTTTTTTTTTTTTTTTTTTTTTTTTAATACCTGCAAGATCTTCGCTGACAGTAATGTATGAAACTAGTATTCTATCTATGTATCACCCCAGGCAAAATCAAGGCTTTGTCTTATGCTGATTATACAGAATTTAATAATAAATTTATATTTGTTTGGTTCTGAAACAACTCACTGAGTTACAATAAAAATAAAACAAGTCTATTGTACTGGAAAAACTTGGGTACTAATTAACCATTACAGATCACAGATCATCTTTCCAAAACTGTGAAAGATGCTGAAATATTTTCTAATCCAAAATTGCTTACGTGTTATTTTCTGGTATGGTTGTTTTTTGTTTTTTTTTCCTTTTACATCTTTTTGAATCTCATATGCTAGGAAGGCAAATGTATCATACTCCTGGAATGATATGTGGTTTATCAGAAACTTAAGAAATTGTTAATTTGAGTTCAACTTTAGTTATTAATTACAAAATTTCCTATTAAAAAAATAAATAATCTTGGACTTTCTTCTCCTTGGACAAACATAACTGAGGAGAGCGAGAGTGAGGCATGTTGGGGTTTCATCCCCAGCTGATGTAACTGTGATTTGCTTGATGTTGTTTTAAGACAGTCTTACTTCTCTTAGCATTTTCTGACTCCACCACTGAACTGTTGCTAGAGACCCTCACTAGCCACCAAGCTGTAAGCAACTAGGAGACAGAAAAGAATCACATCTATCCCTCGTCAGTCCTGTAGACCCCTGAACAGACAGGAAAAGTGATTATTAGTATATTTGGAAGAGGTAGACAAAGAATGCACTAACAGGACAGTCTAGCCCCACCAACAAAGAATAGTAATGGCACATTTCTACCTCTCCAAAGTCCAAAAATTATATCATTTTCACATTACTGTTAAACTTTCAGCTTGCCAACACAAAAAAAAAAAAAAAAAAAAAGCCATAGCTGATCCCTTTGCCTGGAATAAATCTCCTGGCATGCTGAGTAGGAATAAGAACAACTGTGTCTCCAAACCCAAGGTCACACCAGAGTTTGTGAACATGATAGTGAGTCCTCTTCTCATCTGGGCATGTCCTGGGATAAGAAGGATGTTCCTGGGGATGAATTTAAAGGTTTTCTGGAAAACCTATTGAATAAATGGCTCCAAAGTTCCCAAATAATTCAAAAGGAGCAGCAGATAGGATGCACAAAGGATTTTCCAGTGTTTTTTATTAATGTTGGTATTTATAAAGATGTTGAGATATGTTATGGATAAAGTTCTTGGACCAGGATCAATCATGCATTTCATGGTTCAGGATCACTAAGTAGCCTGCATTCAAGTCTATTTCAGCTTTCTACTCAATCACCTTTTGCTTCTTCTCCTTCCTTCTCATGCCAGATTTCTCTCCTGCTTTTTTGAATGCGGAGGGATGCACTCTTCACTGAGCTGAGCAGTGCAAATAATGGTCATCTACACGTGCAGGAGCAAACTTAGAGTGTTTTCACCTAGATAGGGTAAACTACTTCCCTGTGAAGAATGACAGCTGTGCCATGTTTTTCCAGAATGAAACCCATTTCCAGATTTAACTCCAGCTCTTTCATGACTGCTTAGCTACAATTCTGAATTGCTTAAAATTTCTGATCCTGTCAGGACTTCAGCAGCTATGTCTCTGAGGTGACAATGTTCCAACAGAGAGATATCTTATTTTCATTTATTTAAATTAATTTAATTTCAAACTAGAATAGTGTCCTTTTTTAATGGCTACTGCATCTACGTTGTACTGAAGTACAGACACTTTTTTTAAGTTCCCTTAGCTCTCTACACCCAAAAATTCAAAGCTCCAATTGTGCTGATTACTTCACCATGATATAACTGCTTTTACACAGGTAGAGCAAGATGTTTGGTCTCCAAACACCAAACCAGAAAAAGTGTATAAGGACATATACACACACACACACACACATATATATATTTCTTTTCATTGATAGTGTATACAGCTTTACAGAATATTAGAATAATATAAAGAAAATGTTTTGTTTAATTGTGATTTATCTTCACATGTTGTGGGGTACAAAGAACCATTTAATAAATTTTGAATTACTGAAGAAATTCTTAAATAAGTATCTAGGATTCTTGATAAATCGTCCTCTGGAGATGTTCATTTCTATCAACCACAAAGAAGTCCAGGCTAATTCTGATTTAAGTCTAACTCCCTGATGTATAAACTAGGAGAGCCAAATCCCACCTTTCACCTTTATCTTTCCATGTTACACAGATATATATAGGCCTGCATACATGTACATTCTGCCAGGCACACAAAGAAAGAAAAAGTAATACTGGAAGAAAACAAAGATATTTAAAGGGTATAATTAATAACTAATTTACAGCTTATTCAATATATTTCTGCCTTGGATCTTTAAGGATTTGTTTCTTGCAGCTTCTATTTCTAAGCATATATTAACATGCTGCATCCTGATGTGCTCAGACCAGATGCAGAATTCCTTTGCCCGTGTTCCAAATCAACCAGAAACTTATGCAGCCCCATTAGTGTGTCATGGAGCCTATGCCAATACGCTTTATTTCTTAGCACTTAAATGTTTTTGCCCTTTGGGTACCATCTTCAAAACAAAGGTTGGGAACTGACGTCCCTGATGGTCTGAGATGAAATCTTGAGGTCTTTTGAATTTCTGTTGACTTTACTATGGGTCTAGATTTCTCTTTGCACTTTAAAAACTATTTAGAAGTATATATACTTGAGACAAATACTGAAATTATTGCTGAAATGGAGATGAAGTTGTTGAATTGAAGAAAAATATAGCACTGATAATTTTGGTTTCTTCTAAAATTTGTCGTATTCAAGGTAAAACATATAATTATGCAAATTCAAGCCCAGTCTCTATTCCTGACATACTGTTAGAATTTCAATACCATATGCAAAAGAGAAATATCAAACAAAAGCATGAATTAAGCTGTTAAAGCAACACAGACACACAAGAAAGAGAAAAGCAAAATGGCACCATAAATAGAAAAGAAGGTACAAAGGTTTTCACCGTTAAATTCTATGCTAAAAAATCATAAAATAAAACTTCACTAGCAAACTTTCTACTAGATCAAATTATATGCACCCTATGTAATTATAGTTTGCAAAGAACTTCATATGATTGTATTTGAGAACGTTAAGGAATTCATCTATGTTTGTCAGATTAATAAAAAAACTACACTATAATGACTGACTTTTTTCTTCGACTGTTTCAGAATGACACAGTGAATATGGATGCTAAAATATAAGTTGAATAAAGTCTTGGTATAGAAAGATATATTATAAAATCAGCACTTAATTATTAATAGACCAGCATGATTAACAAACAGAGAAGCCAAAACTCACACATGTTAGTTTTTGTTTATACCAGATACTAAATAAGGGCTTCAATTTTTTTTGTTTGTTTTCTTAAAACAGACTGAATAAATATAACATTACAAGTACAGTAATTTCCTGTTGGACAGGTACTATGAAGCAGTAACCCAGCTTCAATCTTAGCACCAGTGTCTAAGAAGCTGTTGAAATCAGAATCCCACAGGGGTGATCTAATGTCCATAATTTTGAATTAATTTGGACTTTTAGAGTCATTTAGGTCTGGGTTTAGGGAAAAAATTCAAATGTATATAGATTCTGCTTCACATTTGGGTAGACAGCTTTGGGCATGGCTTGGAAGTGCACATACAACATTTAAAAAGAAAGGAAGAGAAGGGAAGGCAAGGCAAGGCAAGGCAAGGCAAGGCAAGGCAAGGCAAGGCAAGGCAAGGGAACCTGAAAGAAAAGGGAATTATTCAACAATGAGTTAACATAGACAGATTGTTAAAATTATTTGCTTTTCATAGGTGATCAGGTTTAGTATGATGCAGAGTTTTAAAATATGACATGTGAAGAGATTATTGGAGCCGAGTTCATGATATTTTGTCCTTTGTCTAAATCCCCAGTTTCTGGAGTTTCCTTGAGAATCTTAGGAAGATTAGCTCATCTACAAATATCTTGCACTTAAACTGCAGTGTGAACTGTGAAACCCTTCAGACTACATAACCAGAAGAGAAATAAAAAAGTAAAGGTAATGGGTCTGTTTCTTTGTTAACAATATTCTTATTTTGGGGAAGAGGGAGGGGAAAGGGAGCTTTGGGTTCTATGTAATGAGCTCTATAGTCTTGGCATATGAAATTGTATTCTGAGGAACCTCCATATGTCCATGTGTGCATTTATCTCTTTCCTAATAATTCTGCTTGCCTGCTGCAAATTATTGCTAATGAAGAAGTGAGAAGAGAATTTTCTCTTTCGTGAATGGATGGAGACAATAAAAAAGGCACTTGAGTGCATGTTATAAAGAAGCCAAGAGCCATCACTCTCTGAGCTGAAAATTTGTGATGAATAAGGTGTCTAAGTGAACCATTGGGTATTTCATATTGCTAACAATAAAAACTACAGAATGCAAAAACAATATTGAAAGGTTTGGAAAAGAGATAAGGGTTAAAAGAATGACAAATAAGACAAAAGGGGAAAGAAAGAACTCAGTGGACATCAGTGGTACTTTTGCACATTTATTGTAAAACAATCTGGATTTTTTCTCTTTTAGAAATGTTGCAAACATGGCATTTGAATTTAACATAGGTTAATTGAATCTTATTCAAAATTTATATTTAAAACAGATACTGGGATGTGGAGTGAGAGGCAGGCTTTCTTTGTGTACCTGTTTATGCTTATGTGTCTACAGTTCCATTGGGTGGTGGAATACCTGTTAAAAAGCAGAAGGTAAGCATTAAACTTTTCAAGTAAAATTGGGGGTGAATGTTAGACATTCTTTGAAATTCAGTGTATTCAGTAAAAGAGAATGTTCTTAACCTTGGATTTTGGGTTTTTTTCCCCTTTGTTGAAAAATAAGTTGATACCAAAATAACCTCTCAGTAGACTGATGAAACATTGTTTTGTGGTTTTTTTTTTTCCTCTGGCAATTTCACTTTATGGTGAAGTACTCTTTGAAAATATATTTGCATTATTTGTGGGGAAATATCAAGGCTACCCCTAAAACACAGAATAAATGTGGGGTTTTTTCTTTTCAGAAATATTGAAAAAAATTTAGAAGTGGAATGATATTTCTTTATACTTACGATAGCATCATAACTGAGTTTCCAGTTCCCAAATATTTCTATTTAGACAATAGGGTATAGTGGACTGCAGTGACTTTCATAGTGACAAGAATAGATGTAGTTTCGTTCTACTTAAACACTATAAGGAAAATAGACAGGAAAGAATTGATGACTCATATTTTTAGAATACTTCAAATCACTGATTATCTCATGCACTATGGCAATCTGGATTCTCAAACAATTTTTTCTTATGCCTGTCAGATTGCTACCCGTATGATTTGTCTTCCTGAGGCTGTGAATTAGATGATCTGTAAATATTTTTAAGGGCTCAGTGGTAACTCCCACAAAAATAAATATTTAAATTATTGGAATAGGTTTAATTTCAGTTCTGACAATGGTCCATAAGGTTTACTTTGAAATAACTACTCCACTGAGTAAGACAGTGTAATGATTATCACTATTTTCTTGCTATTTCCCAGGCAAATGGAGAGTAAAATGTTCCTGAAAGGTGGAGAGAGAAAGGCTGTGGAAAGTTCTAACACAGAGTAAAGAAAAAACCTATGGAGGCCAAGAACTGGCATTGAGAAAGTGAGGATGGGGAAAACAGGGAATGGAAACAGAAAATCAGGAGTGAAAGTAGGGCACAGGTAAAACAAAGGCCAAAATCTCTTGAAAGAAGGAAAAATGATAAAAGCAAAGACAAGGACAGCAGCATGTATTTAGGCATTTAGGCAGGATCTAGGGAGAAAGAGGATAGAACTTAGACAGCATCAACTGATGGTACAAGAATCCAGCATTTCTGCAAATCAGACCACAAGACCAGACCACAGATCATAATCAAGTTGATAATCCAAAATATATGGCATAAACTTTGACTTTTTTTTTTCATGTGTGATATTTTTCTTGCAGCCTGGAGGAAGCAAAAGTAGAATTAGCATTCTTCAGGGCAGCTCTATTTAGGGTAACTCAGGAGACATTTCTGTCTGCTCCTACAGATCCCTGCCTCAGGCCATACAAGCCTTTAACATACTCCTTCTTCTTTAGAGAGATTGTCCCACATATTACAACCTTGTCCAGTATGCAAATTTAATGTATTTCCCTATTTATGTCATAATGTGATAGTCTTTAATGAAGAAAATATGCCTATGTAATTAACTGTTGTCTGCACTTTAGGATGTTGAAGAAATGGAAAAATATTTACGGAACAGCTATTAATATAATGAAAACATTTGGGAAAATATCCTAAAGACTCCAGAACTTCAGTTTCTGTATTTTTCAGAATATTTACAGAATTTGGTTATCATGTATAAATACTTACTAAAGGAACCAAAACTGTAGGAGATTCTACACTCTAAACAGCAAGATACAGCAAGATTCAATGGCTAGAAGCTGAAGCAGGAAAAATTTAAACTATTAATAAAATCACACTCTTACAGTAAAAGTAAATAAAATTTGAAGCAATAAAGACTGTAGCGAGCTTTTCTTAAATGTAACCTAGCATTTTAAAGGTCCCAGGGGGATGAAGCATCATGTTGGTCCATGCCTTACAAATACATTTCAGATATATCAGACTGATTTATCAGAGATTTCTGGTACATCAATGATATCATTAAAAATTCCAAGCATTAAAATAAAGCAAGATCCTGTTCTTTTACTCATCAGTGGATCTACAGCTGCTTCACACTTTCAAATACATTTTTCACGTTTCTGTTTTGCAGAGGCAAGGACTGTATGTTCCAGCACAGCCACATATAACAGTAGCAGTGCCATGCAAGAAGAGGTTACTTCTTACTCTAATTTAGGAATTACCAAGTTGTATTGGATGGAAATTGTACAAAGTTTAAAATCATAATTCATATGGTCACTTTAATACTGGGTATACAAAAAATCATAGGTTTGAACTGAGGTTTTTAGCATAAAATCTCACCATTATTTCAGACATCTTTTCCTGGCAAGTGCATTAGAATAAGTCAAAGAAATAGTAAAGAGGTATTTTAAATCCAGATAATAAAAAGCAAAGCAAAGTAAAACAAACAACCAACAACAACAACAAAAAAAACACCCAGACAACTAAATACTTACATATCCCCAATGTTCCCTAGTCCACAGACATGGGTACTCTGCTGAGGGGTGTGTTGTGGCAGGAAATTGTAGTAAAGTCCCTCGGGAGACAGTCCTGAAGGGCCAAGGGGTTCAGGAAGGCTGGACATTCTTCAAGAAGGAACTCTTAAAGGTATAGGAGCAGGCTCTCTCAGGCTGAAAGGAGAGCTGGCAAGGAAGACAAACAGCTTGGCTGAACAGAGAGTATTTTTTCGGCTGGAACTCAGGGAAAAAAGGTGAGTTTATAATCTTTGGAACAAAGGGCAGGCAGACTCAGGAGGACTGCAATGATGTCATGAGGTCACACAGGGAGAAAATTACAAGGGCCAAAGCCCAACTAGAACTTAATCTGGCTACTGCCTCAAAAGACAGTAAAGAATGTTCCTATAAATACATTAACAACAAAAGGAGAGCTAATGAGAATCTCCAATCTTCATTGGATGCAGGGGGCGAACTTTGCCACAATGGATGGGGAAAAGGTACTTAGTGTCACCTTTGCCTCAGTCTTTAATAATAAGACCAGTTGTTGTCCACGTATTCAGCCCCCTAAGCTGGAAGACAGGGATGAGGAGCTGAATGAAGTCCCCATAGCTGAGGAGGAAATGGTTAGTGACCTTCTGCTCCACTTAGACACACACAGGTCTATGGGGCCAGCTGGGACCCTTCACCAGCTTCATTGTCCTTCTCTGGACATGCCTCAGCAATTCAATGTCTTTCTTGTAGCAAGAGGCCCAAAACTGAACACAATATTCAAGGTGCAGCCTCATCACTGCCAAGTGCAGGGGGACAATCACTTCTCTTGTCCTGCTGGATACACTGTTTCTGATACAAGCCAGGATGCTATTGGTCTTCTTGGCCACCTGGACTCACTGCTACCTCATGCCTAGCTGGCTGTCAGCCAACATCCCCAGGTCCTCTTCCACCAGGTAGCTTTCCAGACACTGCCCCAAGTTGCATGGGCTTGTTGTGAGCCAAGTGCAGGACCTGGCACTTCTTCTTGAACCTCATACAACTGGCCTCAGTTCATCAATCCAGCCTGTCCAGATGCCTCTGCAGAGCCTTCCTACCCTCAAGCAGATCAACACTCCCCTTCCAATTTGGTGTCAGCTTCAAACTTACTGAGGGTGCACCCAATCCTCTCCTCCGTATCATTAATAGAGATCTTAAATAGAACTTGATCCAATACTGAGCCCTGGGGAACACCACTTGTGACTGGTGCCAGCTGGATGCAACTCCATTCACCACCGCTCTTTGGGCTTGGCTGTCCAGACAATTTTTCACCCAGCAAAAAGTACACCCATCTAAACCATGAATAGCCAGTTTGTCCAGGAGAATGCTGTGAGAGATAGTGTCAAAGGCTTTACTAAGGTCCAGGAAGACAACATCCACAGCCTATCCCTCATCCACTGGGTGTGTGTGTGCGCGCGTGTGTGTCATCTTGTCATAGAAAGAGATCAGGTTCATCAAGCAGGACCTGCCTTTCATAAACCATGCTGGCCAGGCCTGATCCCTGGTTGCCCTGCACATGCCACATGATGGCGCTGAGCATGATCCGCTCCATAATCTTCCCTGCCACCAAGGTCAGACTTACAGAATTATAGTTTTCTGGATCTTCCTTGCCCTTCTTGCAGATAAGCATCACATTTGCTAACCTTGAGTCAACTGGGACCTCTCCTGTTAGCCAGGACTGCTGATACGTTTTTGAAAGTGGCTTGGTGAGCAATTCTGCCAGCTCTCTCATTGTTCAGGGGGTTAAACTGAAATAGGCAAGTAATTTACAAACACAGAGAAACCTTACAGTGCAACAGGTTTATACTTTTATTTTGCACTTTTTTGCCCAGTTTTCCTCTCACCACAGATGTTTTGTACCTGTTCAAATAATCTCTGTTCTGTTCAGAGTAGTTTTCTCTGTCTTCTGACTTTTTCTATAGCACCCCGTTGTCACGAAATAAACCAGCATGGGGACTTCAGAGCTAAAAAGTTAATTTCCAGCCGTGTTAAGTGTTACTTGTCACAGGAAAAAATAAAATAAAAAAAAATCAGATAGGTGCTGATATGTGGCCTGAGGAAGCATAAAGTCTGTGGGTACAACAGGATACTTTTGGAGAATGGTGAGTGAACTTGTGATGCTGTACATAAGTTGCCAGGCACTCCACATTGCCTGTAAGACTGTAGCCTATCTATGCACTGGTAGTTTGCAATACAACAGGGCAGAAAGAATCCAGGAATATTCCAATATGACAACAGTAAGTAAAATCAAGATGAAATTAGAGATACATTTGCAGTTTATCACAGCTTTTCTGTCTTAAGATATCTTCCCCATAGACAAATTTGGTTGAATATATCTGGCAGCTTCCAAAGGTGTAATAGCAGTGTGAAATACAGAGATACACTCAAAAATTAAATTATTAGTCTTGTTGGCTAAAAGTTGGTCATAAATAATTATATTCTGTAGAATACTGACTAAACAACATTGCCAATATGCCGATTTTCTTTTCTGGACTTATTTTGCAGCCAGAAAACTAAATTATTTGATTTCAGACCATATTTGACAAGAAAAGGATCTTTCATACTTCTATTCCCAAAATATAATAAAATAGATTGATAATTGCAAATTTTTTGGCTATTGTTATTCTGTAGTGTGATAATATGGAAGAAGGTATATGAACATTTCAGTTGCTGTTCAAGGCAGTAATATCTTTTTCTCAGCTTCCAATTAAATGCAACTGCAAAATATAATCCATTCACATATTTTAAGAATCTGTCTTGCTTAAAAGAAAATCTGTATTAAATGGCCCTAAATTACAGAATGGCATTATACACACTAAAATACTAAGCCTGTTTAAGTGGAACTGACCCATTAATTCAGAACCATGCATTTAAAATCCTGTTTTAATTGCCTTGAGTGTATGCACCCTCTTTTTTGGGTTGGGGGGGGGGGGGGGTTTGTTGTTGTTGTTAATAATCCATGGCTCTTCTTCCCTCTGCACTGCTTGCTCAAAAAACCAGAGGTCTTTCCTCTTCAAACTAAAGATCAATAGTCCTTTTCAGTTTTATTGTATTCTAACAGAAAAGGACAGAGAGATCCTTAAAGAACCTCCTAACAGTCCGTTCTTTCCTTTGGGAAGCAATTATTTTGTCCTTAGAGATTTTAGTATACTGCCTGATTCTTTCCCTACAGTATTACTTGGAGCTCAATGTTTCTATAAATTTCATAAAACAGTACTGGACAACTGTCATAATCTTAAAAATACTTGCTGTTGGAGGTAGACCAAGATATATTTCTAATGTAAAAGTTTGTAGCTGTCTATATATACCATGATGATATATATGATGGTCATATTTTCAATTCTTTATGAATATTCGTAAGCACATTTAGGAACATTCGAAGCCCCAGAAATTAAGTTGCTAATATTACTGATATTCAAACATTTCTCAGAAACACTCCAGTTTCAGGGACGGAATAGGTCCTACCTCCATATTAAGTGAGACTTCCCAGTCTCAGTTGCATCCCGTATTTTGATTTCCATAGGAAAATTCCATAGGAAACCCAGATGCATTAAAGGGCACAACAGTTATAAACTATACCACTAATGTCTCTGACTAGACATTACCTGAAATGCCTAAACTAAGGAGTAGGAAGTAGAAAATGGGAGCTAAGCTATGAATGCAATCATTGATAAGAGACAGGTAATTTAGAGCTGAAGTAATGCTGCAGTTCTGAGTCACTGTCTAGAGGTGTCTGTCTTTCCATTAACACTGAAATGTATTTAAGCTAAATTAGCTCCTAAATTAGCTAATTCAGACTAAGTTAAACTCCTAAATTAGCTGATCAAAGCCAAGCTTATGAATCATAAACATATCGTATATGGTAGCTTTCTGAAACATGTAAAATTTTGGGCAAATATCCATAAATGAAACAATGGAAGGATAATCATTGAGGACTGAGACTGGTTCTTTATGTCTTTACTATTTTTAGGAAAGATTAGAATACTGCAGCTGTGATTTTCAGATATGTAATTACTTCTCTATTCACTTTTAAATGGTATTAACATGTTATATTTTCTATGGCAAACCTCATGAAATAAAATGAGTACTCGGATCTCAATTGTTCATTTTATAACTGCAAAGGAACACAATATGAAGACATATTTCAAGCACTGGAACAAGCTGCCCAGGGAGGTGGTAGAAACACCATCCCTGGAGTGTTTAAAAAACACATAGATGTGGCGTTTAGGAACATGGTTTAGTGACAAACATGGTTAACGGTTGGCCTTGATGATCTCAAAGTTCTTTTCCACCCTAAATGATTCTATGATAATTTTGGGGTCCCCTTTGAGCCCTCCTTGAGCCCAGGGCACAGTGGCTTTCCTAGCCCTGCCCTGTTACTCTCCCTACAGTTTGCTACCACTTTTCAGTTGTTGCTCAGCTTGTCTCACTGGTGAGATATCTAGTTGCTAGTCAGCTGGGTGTGAAGGCAAGGGAAAAGAATAAAACTTAAATAAGTTGTATGATCTGGTTAAGCTATCCCCAGATAGAAAAGCTCTAATTTTCCTCCCTGAAAAAAGGGAGGAGAGTGGAAGATGGAAGAAGCATGATAGCTGAAAAGCTGAGTGGCTTTCCAAAGGTTTCTGTGAGACATCAGATGTTTTAAGTAAAGAAAGCAGAAGCAGAGAACAATTTTGCTGTAGAACTGACTTAGTTCTGATCATTACCATGAAAATTGTGATGTACTGTGACAAATATCATCACATTTATTTCTTTTTGCACTGTTGTCTGTCCAGTCTCTGTTGGCTTTAGGTTTTTTGCATCATCCTTCCCTTGTTAGTAAATGATATACAACAGACATAAAACATTTCTGAAACAAATTGGTGATTAGCCTAGCTCAGGGAGTGTCTGGATCAGTAGTGATATGAACTGTGCAGTGAGAACATGCTAGAAGCTGTCTTTCTGATGCATTCATTGCCCAGGGAAGTCACCATCCCTGGAGGTAATTAAAAGACATGTAGATGTGGCACTTAGGGACAAGGTTTAGTGCTGGACTTGGCAGTGTTAGTTTTATGGTTGGGCTCTATGATCTTAAAGGTCTTTTCCAACCAGAATGATTCTATGATTGTATAACACTTCTGTTACTTTAAAATAGATAGTGAGAATGTGATATTTAATTCAAAAATCAAATTTTTTATTGTGTTTTTCTAAATAAGGGGATTTTACACAGATTTTCTTTTTCAAGCTAATTGGATATGGCACCTCACTGTGCTGCATTTCTAAAGAAATTTCTCCACAAAAAAGATTTAGAAAATCAACAGAGAGGACAAAGAATGATAAATGAAAGAAAAAAATAGTCTGTATATTAAGTGTTTTTAATGTTTATGGTCAATAAAGCATAAGGTAGTTAAATTGATGGTAATGAGTAATAAACATTTGAAATCTAATTCGCATTTCAGATAAAATGTATTATATTAAGGTTAATTTATTATTAAAGATATAAACAGGAGCACACATTCAGCTTAAGACTGAATGAGCAAAACCTCAAATTGTGTAAATGTCAGTGGTCAATAGACTGCAGTGGAGGAATGGTAATGTATGCTAGGCAACATTCTGTCTCCAGTTGTCTATATTAGTTTTGTGAGACCTGTTGAAAGCTGTTGTCACCATCTACCATCCATCTCATCATATTTTGCATGGGGAGAGTGCAGAGATATGCTACTCAATTGCCTTATTTTTCTCTTAGTGAGATCACAAAGGAAGATTGTGAGTGGATAACATCCTCACAGCATCCGTTTGGGGTACTACAGAAACAATCCTCTCACAGATATCCTATTATATTCAATGTACAGATACGATTGCTGATATAAGCTTAATATAATTCTTCAGCTCTTTATGCTTACCTAGCAAATGCAACTCCTATGCTGTCTGCAGGGAATAGGTATCTGGATGAAAAGCAACAGCTGAAAGTTCAGCACCAGGTGAGGCAAAGGTTTGATGGATTGGAAAAAGCACTAAGGATACGATATCAGGTGATTTCTAAAACAGGGAACTATATTTTTAGGAAATTAAAAAGCACATTTTTTTTTTCTGTTTCATAATGTGTAGTAGAAGTCTATATTTTTAGAGAATTCAAGAAATATTTTTATCTGCTCTGATACATTTCTGTCTCAAAGTATTCTAATGTCCAAAACATTCTGTCTAGTCATTAGGAATTTTTTACTACATTTTAGAATTCCTCCCTCTCTTTGTTTCTAGCCCACTCACCCTCTGCTGTATTGTGATGAAAACTAGATTTATATCTTTGACAATTACAACTCATCTTTTTCTGTGCTATCTTTCCTCATGAGTATTAATTACTTTCACCTTGGCAGTCAGTTTAAAAGCCTATTTCTTTCACTGAGGTCTTAGCTAGTTCATGTCTTTTCCATAATATGGTCTGTTTACATACTTAAGCAGAATATTTTAAAATAATCTGTAATATTAGCTTTACTCCACCTGCTCCCCTTTCTCTTGCCTTCACTCACCGATTTTGCCTGTGGGATAGCCTGCCATACAGAGGTCACAGTTCTAACAGCTTATGCTGGAGGCCAGCTTCAGGCTGTGCAGATGGGTTGGCAAATCCCTTTACATTACCTGAGGGCACAGTAACACAAACACAACACACATTTTTCAACATTCAATGAAGCCATCAGAATCTTTTTGTCATGCTTTGGAAAAAGTATACCCTACTGTTACAATGAGTATAGTACTCCAGCTTGGTGCCTTCATAAATGTGATTATCTTTTAAGCTGAAGCTCTTGTCTCCAGAGACCATCTACCATCCAGCAATATGTTGAAATGTTCCCTACAGCTATAACACAGTAGGACCATTAGAGAGTTTGTCTTGTTTATGTAATCTCCAGTTCTTCTGTTATATTGAAAGAATGATGGTGTTTTGTTCTGGTAGAGGCAGAAAACTGATCCAAGCTAAACCCCTTCAATGGAGTAAGATGAGTAACATAAAAATTATGAATGTCAAAGAAATGTTCAGGATCCCCTGCCAGTTCAAAATGTATACCATGTTTGGAGCTAAAGTTCTATGCTAGCATATTTCAACCTTGTGTACAAATTTTATTACAAAATGTTATTTTTTAAAAGTTAACTTTTTCGTGTTATCTGTCAGTGAGGGTTGTTCAGAGATTTACTTACTTTTAACTGAAAAGAAAGAAAGAAAGATTTTTTGCTCATTGATATCCACAAGACATTCAGAAAGAATTTGTTGATCAAGACCACGTTTTTCAAATGTTTTACTCCTTTTTTGTATTCTTAATCTATCTCAGTGCACAAACTAATCAGGGAATACAAAAGCTGCAATCAAGTTTGAAAAGGGATTGTTTACACTCTGTGAGATGTTAGCATCTCTCAAGAGCCTAATAATCTCTAATGAGAGACAAAACTCATGGTAAGTTCTGTGGCAAATTCACAGCTGGAAGAATTCACTTGTTTAAAATAAAACATAGAATCATAGAATTATAGGATGGTGCTTTAAAGATATTTTAATTCCAACCTCCCCTCCCATGGGTAAGTACACCTTCCACTAGACCAGGTTGCTCAAAGCCCCATCCAACCTGGCGTTCAACTCTCCCAGGAATGGAGTATCCACAGCTTCTCTAGGCAACCTGTTCCAGTGTCTCACCATTCTCACAGTAAATTATTTCTTCCTAATATCTAATTCAAATCTACCCTCTTTTAGCTTAATCCATTATCCCCTGTCCTATCACTACCGGCCCTTGTAACAAGTCCCTCTCCAGCTTTCTTGTAGGCCCCCTTTAGAGTCTGGAAGTCTGCTGTAAGGTCTCCCTGGAGCCTTCCCTTCTCCAGGCTGAACAACCCCAACTCTCTCAGCCTGACTTCATAGGAGAGGTGCTCCAGCCCTCTGATCATCTTTGTGGCCCTCCTCTGGACTCACTCCAACATGTCTATGTCCTTCTTATGTTGGGGACCCCAGAGATGAACACAGGGGTTTCACAAGAGTGGAGCAGAGGGAGATAATGACCTCCTTTGACCTGCTGGTCACACTTCTTTTGATGCAGCCAAGATATGATTGGCTTTCTGGGCTACAAGTGCACATCGCTGGGTCATGTTGAGCTGCTTCTCCACTAACACACCCAAGTCTTTCTTCTCAAGGATGCTCTCAATCCATTCTCTGCCCAGCCGGTATCTATGCTTGGCATTGCACTGTCCTATATGAAGAACCTTGCACTTGGCTTTGTTGAAGGTTTGCATGGGCCCACGTCTCAAGACGGTCAAGGTCTCACTGGATGGCGTCACTTCCCTCCAGCATGTTAACTGCATCACACAACTTGGTGTCATCCAAAAACTTACTGAGGGTGCCAACTGTCCATGTTGCTGACAAAGACATTAAAGAGCACCAGTCCCAGTACTGACCCCTGAGGAATGCCACTCATCACTGGTTTCCACTTGGACATTGAGCTGTTGACTGCAACTCTTTGAGTGCAATCATCCAGCCAATTCCTTATCCACTGAGTGTTCTAGTCATCACATCCATGTGTCCTCAATTTAGAGACAAGGATGTCATGTGGGCAGGGTCAAATGCTTTGCACAAGTCCAAAACAAGGCCATTTAGACTCCCTAGGAAAAAAAAACAAACCACAAAAACAACACAGAACAAAAAAACAACAGTAATCACCAATTAAACTTACAATGAATCACTCAATAGCATTCACTGATGAACTGCCTGTCAGGTCATAGAGAAATAATTTGGGGATTTTGTACATGAGAAAACATAATGTTCTTATCAGATAAGGTTCTAAAGCCTTTTCACATGTAAGATAATTGTCTCTTAAGACAGAAAAGTCACACAAGTTATATTTCAGCTTATTCAGGTTTATTACTTTTACTATAATTATTATGTTTTATATCAAAATAACACAATTATAGCTGTGAAAACAGTGGATTTGGAAAGAATTTTCATATAATTACATCCTAGATGTCTAAGCCTGAGCTAGCTTTCTTAGAATGACTTCACAGATATACATACTTTGATAGCGCAGTTCTGCTTTGTTTTATAATAACCCTTAACAGGTGAATTACACATGTGTTATGCCTCTTTCATTTGGAAACAAGAGGGTTTCAGACTTAGTAGCTCAGATCTAGAATTTAGGATGGAATTTGATTCACAAAATGAAGGTATCTATGATTTTTACTAGTCCTTATGTCATCTGTGACACCCATCTAGTTCTGAGTTAGGCTACATATTCTTACTTAGAATATTTTGACTACATCCAGGATAAAATATGTGTATTGGTTTTTTCTTGCAGTCTGTAGGAAACACGTATTTGACGGTCTCTACATGGTAAAATTAATTTCACCCAATTCAAGCATTTAGAGTGTCAGTATGTACATCATACTTAGTTCTCTCAGCTTCTTGTAGAGTCAATAGAGAGTAGTAAGTAGAATTTGATAATTCTGTCACCTAAACAGATTCTAGTGTCATTTCAGACAGCTTTAGGCAGGCAAGGTATCTGGATGAGACTGGTAGATATGAAAAGGGACCTCTGAGATACACAGTCTGGAATGGAGCTGGAGACTGTATGGGATATCTCACAGTTCCTAAAATGGCCATGTCCAGATTGTTGAATCACACATAAAATAAACTTGCCCTAAAAAAGTTTTATTCCTTTCCATTGTACATAAATACCACTCAGCATGACTAGTGTTATTGCTCACATACAAATTTAGCAGAACAAAACCTTAGAGTTTCCAAGTGCAGTTATGTGCATATATTATATTACCAAATATGAAGACTGGAACATTCATTTTGTCATTACATTTTAAAAAAAATCAGGTAAAAATAAAGACTAAATGTAACATAACTGTCTTAGACATTGACTTCCTTCTTTTCATAATTTGAAAAAATACTTGGAAGAAGCAGAAGGCAAATTACACTTAGGATGTTAATAAAAGTAGCAGCTAAAGGAAAAGTGTCTGAAGAAAAATGTTTTATCTTATTACTATTAGTTCTTATTCTGAGGTCTTAAGGCTACATCCACAGCAGAGGATCACTGACTTTGTGTCTTGTATAACCATTTAGAGGTTAGGTAACCATGTACTGTTATGTACCTGGCACTAAGAACTTAATTCACAATGTAACTGTGGAAAACTGTTCACCTGCTGCCTAACCCTGGAGGTAGATAAGATACTTCAATTTCTTCCAGTAAAATCCTCAAAGTCTACATATTTGTTCCTATTCATACCAAAAACTGCCAGGGTCCAGGAAGAGTGTTTTTCTTATGCCCAAACTTCTACACAATAATTACAAGTCTGGAACAATAACTTTCTCTGAAAGGTGAAGGCCTAAATAGCTTTATAGCTGATAAACTAACACTTGTAAAATAGAAATGAAACATAGAAAATCAGGCCACCTGGCTCTGATGCCACATACTACATTTTTCCTGGGTGAATGTTCCCCATCCTTAGTATGTCAAGTATGGGCACTCCTTGGGAAGGATACCAATGAAGTAAGTGACTGTTGCACACCGAACAGCTAAGTTGAACCTAAGATACTGTAATAATTATGAAAGAGTTAAGATCTTTGGTTGTAAGGGTGACATTCCAACACTAAAAGTTGTGTCTTACCTTTTTGAAAGAATTTTCTTTCCATTTGGCAATGTAGTTGTACCTAGGAAATTTCACACCCTCTTCTGAATGAATATTTTTTTTTTTTTCCTTTTTAGAGTGAACTTCAGAGTCTCTCATTAGAGTATTCCTCTGATAGTGGGTGGTTTTGTATTAAGGATTTAAGTAATTTTTTTTGGTGGAAATAAAGGTTTCAGATTTCCCGTCAGAAGCAACACCTGTAGCTGGGCTTTTCATTGCCTGGGGAATGCTCTAGCCACAAAGCTATTACAGTTTTGGTTTTCCAGGCTAATTTTGTCAATTGTTGACAAAAAAAAAGAACAGGTTTAACTAAAATTCAAGTAGAGGGAAAAGGGGTGATAACATTCCAGAGGTCAGAATCAGGCATATAAATAATAGAAGATAATTGGCCTACATCAGAGCATAGTAATATTTACTACTATGTAGTTTTGGTGGCTCCTCAGTAACATTGTATGCTGTGAATCTTATTTTGAAACATCATACTTCCCTGTTAATTCAAAATTAAATTACTTATTCTAGTCTGTGGTTTTGCCCTGAAAACTGGTAACTCCAACAAGTAAGACCTTGTGAGATTTAGACTGTGAATCTTGAAGTTTACAAGAAAAAAATATCAATGTGTCATGCATGAATATATAACATCATACATTGGTATGTTAATTATGTGTTTTGCTGTTAAGTGTTGTAAGTGATCTTCACTAGTGTTAGAACTGAATGTGTACATATTGAATATCAATTCGGTATCAGGAAATTAAAGATTACTGAGATAGGAGTGTAAATCAGTCCAGTGTTAAATTTGAAGTGATATTTTAGTAAATTGACAGAACACTTCATGATAGTAATCAGTTCTTAATCTTTTCTAATTATACACAATACTACAAATTTCAGAAATTAACTCAGACGTAGGTATAATGTGTTTAAAGAAATCAAACAGGAGTTCTACTTTGTCACATGCCAGTCCAAGACTAGAGCGAGGTTCTGCTTGTATTCTTGGGAACAGAATTAAGACTCAAACGGAGTCAAGAGCCAAGGAACTTTATTTGCCCAACAACAATTTGCTTCCTGCCATAACAACATCAAGATAAATATTTGCTGTGGCGATGGTGGTTCTCATTGACACAGTCTGTTACATACTTCTGTACTGATATTAGACTGCTACTTGTGTGTAATTATTTCCTCTATGGACATAAAAGAAAACTCAGCAAAACTCTACTGATTCAGTATGAACTGAAATGCCTTCAATACTAATTTATAGTTCTCAGCAAATTAAATAGGTTTGGCATTTCCTGTTGAGATTCTTGTTTGACAGTTTCCAAGTTTGAGTTTTGTAGAAACTGAAAAATTAACTGTTGTTTTTTCAACCCTTTTTTTTTCTCTCTAGCCCTCTCCTGTATGTAATTAACATTTTCCAACAGAAACATTTTTGAGGCCATATTAGTTTTCACTTTAATGAATCAAAAGTTTTCATTCCAGAAATTTTCTTAGCCACCTCTGCATTACAAACCAACCAACTAACCAACCTTACATCTTTTGTGAAACTGGGGGAACACTTTCAAATAAGAGGATGTCTTCTGGGGACCACAGGCACTGTTTTTAAAGTTAAGTAGCCAAGTGATGGCAGCTCTGGCAGTTGGTTTGATTGATTGATTGACTGATTGATTTTTTTATTTTTATTTTAGCTGACCATAGGGTGCATTTTTAAGGGAACTTAAAGGCCAAAATTAAGCTGCAACCAGGAGAGCTAGTTGCTGAAGACATGGCAGTTGGTGATCCTATGAATATCTGTCCATATCTACCTCAAATAGTTTGACACAAAAGTTGGGAAAGATCTATGTAGGTGCTTAAGGGCTCCTTTATCTAGTGACGAGTTAACAGAAGATCTTTTAAGGTGTTTAGTGGTCTCAGGCATGTGCCACTGAGGAAAGTCCATGGAAGTTGAATTTGTCTTACCTGTAGAAAGAACACTAAGGGGAGATCTAAGTGCTGTCTTCAACTACCAAATGGCATGGTTATACAGAAAATGAGCATCATCTTCTCAGAGGTGCCCAACAAAAGGACAAAAAGCTTCTGACAAGAGTTGCTGCTAGAGAATTTTTGTCTGAATGCAAGTAAAACCCCAATTTTTAAACAGTGGCTCTCTACTGAAATGAAACGTCCAGAGAGGCTGCCAAACTTGTGTTCTTGGAGACATGATATTCAAAATGACTAGACAAGGCTCTGAGCAACCTACTCTAACTCAGAAATTATCCCTGCTTTGAGCAAAGGGTTGAATTAGAAGAGCTCTAAGGTTCCTTTCAAGCATAAATTATATCATGATTTCTCATCTTCTATTGCAGAAGTAAGAAGTTAACCTATTTTATAGAAGAAAAAATAGTAGTTCAAATAGTGGTCATCAGATTTGCTCCATACCACATTGCAAACCTACAGTAGAACAGGATAGTTAATGCATACCTTTTTAAAGTGAAATTAGTTCTAGAGTCAAGATGTCAGTAGTCCATTGCTACCAATGCAAGTCTTCACAGTATTATTAAAGTAGAGGCTCTTATTGCCTATAAATATTAAGTGTAACAAACAGAACGTGATCAACATGAGCTTGCCTCAAAATCAAACACAGGTGACCTAAAATAGTGTTGCCAACAACAATATGTATCTTACCACACTGTGATTGTATAACCAAACACAATGAATGAGCTTTATATGTAAGTGTGTGAGTAGTGTGGCAACAAAAGGTGTGAAGATTACAGTTGCATTTAGCAGGCAACAGACAACATGTAAACATTGACCTGGGTAACAGAAAATTCAAGCATAAGGACAAAGAATAATATAAAAAAGAGCAACAGCAAATAGGCCAGAAATCCTGCCAAACAATCTGGGAAGTATAACTGGCAACACTTGCAAATAAATAATAGCAAAGGGAAGCCCTAATTCTGTATAACCTTGTGCAGGGAAGCACTCATAAGTACTGATCATAGAAGTTTCTATTTCATCTCTTCTAGGATTCATCTCTGGATACTTCATGCATTTAATAACATAACTTTCAAAGCACTGACCGAAAAAAAACCAGGTGAAAAAATTCTTCAAGTTAACTGTAACTTCATCCTAAGCATAATAATATTCCCTCTCCCAATCATTTTTTTTTTTTTTTCATGGATAAATCAGTAAAACTCTTTAATCTACCCTCAAAAAAATACATAATCTCTTCCTCTGGCTTTATTGGTAGCCACCCTTGGCATTCATCTGACATGAAATTCCTTTTTTTTTCTTTTTGATTTTTGTTTTCTTTTTTTTATTTTAGATCAGAAATAGACAAAGTCTTCTCAGTGTCAGTTAATTCTTTATCTATGATAATCTATGTCTTCTCAATACTGTCAGTACTCCAAACTGTCATGTCACCTCAAAATTCCATAAAGACATTTCCTAAAGCTTCAAGCCTACCACATTAAAATACTTCCCAGGATTAGAACAGTCTCTTAGTCCTTATGGCTCCTCTTTCAATAAAAATCATTATACTCATATTGCTACCCTACCCTTGGCTAGTCTTTTCTTCTAAATCTATTACTACACTGTAGGCTATTGACTTAAACTACTGAGCTATTTAGCCAGCTCTTTTTCCCATTTCCTGAATATACATACAATGTTCACTATTCTTTATTCATCATTGTCACCCCAACTGACAATTAATTTGAAGTCTGAACTTCTAACAGGCTTGAAATTCAATTGCCTATTATTTCATTACTTTGGGTGGAGATTAACTGAAGGTGCCAGTTTCCCTGCAATGAAAGATTTACATTTTTTGTGCACCTCATATATGATACATTTTATTGATTAAACTGAACTTCCATCAGAAAAGCTATCAGTGCATTTTAAAACTATATATATTTTAAATCTAGACAAGTGCATTTTAATCTAGACTTAAAATTTTGAATACTTTATCATTTTACTGTGCTGTGCCTGGGAAAATTCTGATAACAGCCATGGTGATGCGCCTGGGCTGGCAGATGGCCAGGGCATCGCTTCTGTTTTTTATGCTGCTGTACTGGACAGGCTGGAACGCCAGTGTGAACAGTCAAAGGGACTGTGACCTGTGGATGAGTCCACGTGGGAGTGGGACACCCCAAAGTGTCTGTGGATAAGTCCACACTGAAGCAGGTACATCTTGAAGTGGCTGTGGCTGTGGATAAGCCCATAACAGAGCAGGTACAGACCTAGAGTAAGGTCATGTTGGAGCAGGGTCACTCCTGAAGGGACTGTGGCTGTGGGTAAGGCCATATTGGAGCAGATATATCTCTGAAGGCGTTGTGGCCCATGGAGAAGGCCATGCTGGAATAGGTGCATGTCACAGTGACTGTGCTGCAGCAGGTACACCCCTGGAAAGACTGTGGCTCATAGGTGAGGCTCCACTTGGAGCAGGAACACCCCTAAGGTGCTGCAGTCTGTGGATAAGTCCAAGCCAGAGCAGGGGCAAGGGAAGAAGTTCATGGCAGTGTTAAACCCTAGAGTCTGGCCCAAAGGGGCCAGGGGTGGAAATTGTAAGGGAAATACCTTTCAATTGTTGTAACCCAGGATTTGAGTTGCGTCTTGTGGGAATTACTGCAACAGGAATCCCTTTTTGCTATCCAGGCTAGGAGTAAGGGGAGGAGTTCATTGCAATTTTAAACCCTACAGTCTGGACCAAAGGGACTAGGGGTGGAGACTGTAATGGAAAAACCTTTACATTGTTTTAACCCATAATTTGAGTTACATGTTATAGGAACGTCTATAGCAGCAACCACCTGAACCATTGCAGGACAAGCCTTACAAGCAGTGACCCAGCCTGAGCTGTCTTTTATGCCCAATAACCCCATGCCACACACAACCTCTCCTGTACTCAGTGACCACCATAACAGATGATGCCCAAAGTCATGGACTAAATGCATTCAGTGGACATTTTATGGACACTTCACAGGGCTGGCTCGTAGACTAAGAGAATGATACCTGTATATTATTATATCAAAGGATGGGAAGTGGGGGGAAGCATTAAGAAGGATGTATTGGACAGTGTGGGACCTGAGTGTGACGTAATCAGTATAGAATAAGGAGTGGAGAATATGTCAGTTTTGCCTGTGATAGAGTTAGTTTTCTTCATCGCAGCTAATATGGGGCTATGTTTTGGATTTGTGCTGGAAACAGTGTTGATAATACATGGACGTTTTTGTTATTGCTGAAACAGTGCTTACACAGAGCCAGGGCCTTTTCTGTTTCTCCACCACCCCAACAATGAGTAGGCTAAGGGTGCCCAAGAGGATGGGAGGGCACACAGCCAGGACAGCTGATCCCAGTGGGTTTTTTCATATTTGACTTAAAATAATTCCTGTTTTGTCCATATTTAAATCTTAGAGCATTTCAATCAAATCATTGTACCTAAACAGTATTTCCCTAAAGTTTGCCCCTCTGAATTCATCATTTTTTTTCTATCTTGAAACAAACCTTTGAGTGGGTTTGTTTCCACAAACAAATCAGAAATAGCAGTAAAGGTTGTCCTCAATGGACTTTTCCACAATTTGAGATAAGAACATTTGGCTGCACGTCTCTGGAGGAGCATATTGTCAAAACACTGATTGTCAGAATGTCAGCATCTGAGTATTCAGCATCCCCACAGATGTTCTGGTTTCCTTCAAGATTCCTAGACACACAAGGAGAAGGGGACCATATTTCCCAGTGCTGTTTGACCCGATAGCAGAGTTGCAGGGCATGGTGCAGAACATTTCTGCCAAGTGCTGTGGGTGTAACCAGTCTCCCCAGGGTGGAGGCTGAGAACTCTGGAAGCACAATCTGGACATCCTAAAACTCAGTCTAGTTTTCTATTCACTGGAGCATTGACTTATATTAATCAGGAAAGGAGACAGTTTTTGTGATTGTACTGCCCTGTTCGTGGGAGTGGGGGGATAGAACGAGGAACTATCAAACTAAAATTTAAAAGGAAATATTAAAATGCCAAAACTCAAATTCAGTTATGTTACATTTCAGTTTTGTGGTGGGTTTTGGTTTTGTTTTTTTTTCAATTCAAAGCACAAAACAATATAGGATTGAAGTGATGCATAAATGTGATAATATACGTTGTCATGGTTTAACCCCATCTGGCAACTAAAGTACCATGCAGCTGCACATTCACTCTCCCCAGCTCCAGTGGGTTGAGAGAAAAATCAGAAAAAGGTAAAAACCACAGGCTGAGATAAGAACAGTTTAATAACTTAAATAAGGTTAAATATATTACATAATACTAATAGTAATAATGGTGATGAAAAGGGACATGATAGCAAAAAGAGAGAGAAGAATATAACCTAAGAAAAACAAGTGATGCACAATTGCTCATCATCTGCTGACTGATGCCCAGCCAGTCCCTAAGCAGCAATTGGCACCTCCTGGCCAATTCCCCTGATTATATACTGAGCATGACATTCTGTGGTATGGAATATCCCTTTGGGTGGTTCAAGTTGGGAGAAACATGGGAAACTGAAAAATCCTTGACTTAGGGTAAGGACTACTCAGCAAAAACTAAACATCACTGTTATCAACAATATTCTTATACAAAATCCAAAACACAGCACTGTACCAGCTGCTAGGAAGAAAATTAACTCTATCCCAGCTGAAACCAGGACATAGATACATATATATGTATACATATAAATATAAAATACATAATAAAATATGCATGATGATTTGTGCTATCTTTTTTTATACAGGTGTAATTGATAAACTATTCCTGTGCAGTGTGGCATGAGCAAGTTTTTTAACTAAGTATTGAGGGCTATTTTTTTAAAATACATCCCACATGCAAAACTCACCACTGTATGTATGGTGATATGCAATTTTTCCTGCAACAGTGTTAATGTGTAGATCAACAAGCACTCTCAGTTATGTTATGCAAGTTCAAGGTATCTAAACATGTTACTTCATGAACCAGTGATACTAAAACTGGTTTCCTTTATCTGGAGCAGGGAAAGGCACAATCTAATAATTCTGGCAGAAAGACTACTTGAAAATAAAACTGTTAATGTTCTTATTCCCAGGTCATCAATAAAATACACTTATTTCACAATCTCAAACTGCCCTGTTCCCATGTTTTATGCAAAAGCTTCATCACTTATTCCAGTCCCATATCTGCAACATTTGAGGTACATGTAAGCAGAGCAAGAACTGGAAGAGTTTCTGAAATCAAAAAAAGTTGGACCAGCCTAAGGTGGAAAAAAAAGGTAAAATCTCACATAAAATGGAAAATTTTGTGAATCTGTATTTTTTTGGAAAAATAAAAGCAGCACTCATATGTATGTAACACTATATCATGCACTGTCTATAGAATCAGAGTACCAAAAATATCAATGTGGTTTACTATTGAGTTCTAATCTGGTTTGTCTTACAACATTTAAAACATTGAATTCATAATGTTCATTAAGACTATAAGGTCTTCCTGAAGCTTTCCACATAGACAGAATATCAGTTGAATTAACTCAGTATTAAATACAGCCTGCATTTTGCAGGAAGAGATATATGTGTAAACAACCCACAAGCATGAAAAGCCTGTTTTCAAATTCTCTGTGTGTAAAAGTGTTTAAATGCTTTGGCCTTTTAGTATTTAGTTTTTAATTACACTGAAAATTTATCCATTAATGAATTAAATTGGCTAAAGTTCTACATGAGCTTTCAAATTTACTGGTCTGGATTTGACAAGCATCCTCCCAGACACAGTCTGTATCTCAAGAAGGGAATATCTGAAGACACTATGCCAGTGACTGTGACCCTTTTTTTCCTCTTTTCTCTCTCTCCCTTCCACGTTGTTTAGGTCATTTTTCTTGTTTATTTGCAATTTAAGAATAGTCATAGAACTTCAGTCTTCTGTAGTTTTCCGTAGGCCACTATTTTGTTAATGACTCTACTCAATCTTGTATAGCTGTGGAAGCAGAAAAAAGTTGTTGCTCCTAAAGTGTCCCTGAAGTCTGTCTGTGGGCACGTACACCTTAAAAACTAACTTTATGTTATTAAATCTAGATTTTTCAAATGCATATTTCAGGTCTAATTCTATCTGATGATAAAACTCCTCAGGAGAGACTTTAAATTTTCACATAAATAGCATTCATCATGAGAATGAATAAAGCAATTTTAAATGAAGTTCACTTGAACTGAGTCTTCATTTAAGAATTTAAAATGGATTAATCAAATATTAATGCAAAGTTTATTAAACACAATACAAAGTTCTTTCAGGGGCTATATTTTCTTCCATTGTGAAGTATCATCATCCTACCTGTCCAGCATAAATGTATTCTTGTCTCTATAATATGGGATAATAGCAATTATGTAGGTGGAATATATCTAATGGGCCAATTCCCTTTTACGCTAAGGACTCATTAACTTGCCTTGGCAGCATGAAGGCATCTTTAAGTTTACATAAATATAACAGTAATAGAATTGCCATCTACACCCACATCCTGCCCCCTCAGTATTGTCAAAACAGTTTAATAGATAATTGGTGTAAATGGGAATTAACCCCTTTTTATTTCCATTTTTATTTTAAAAGAATTTTGTTGTCTGGAAGTAAAAACAGCTAGCACATATAAATGAACACACACAACCTGGGAAATGCTGAATGAATCTGTGTCTCTTTTCAACTTACCTGTGTGAGAGAGATTTACTTATTACATAACTTGAGATCCTGATGTAGGGGGAGTGAGCGAGTGGCTGTGTGATGCTTAGTTGTTGGCCAGGGTTAAACCATGACAACTGGACTCCTGGACTCCTACACAGAATTGCAGCTTTGGGGACATCTGGTTCAGCTTGCTTAGATTTCCCAGGAACATGTCCAGTCAGATTTTCAATATTTCCAAGCATGGATTCTTCACAACTGCACTTGTCAACTTGTTCCAGTGATCAGTCACTCACATAAAAATAAAATAAAATAATATTTTTTTAAAAAATACTATGTTTAAATGTTATTTCCTATGTTTTAGTTTGTGCCAATGCCTCTTGGATCCTCACTGGGCACCACCAAGAAGAATCTCACTCTAGCTTCTTCCCTTTCCGCCCTGCCCAGCAGGTGTCAATATATATATTGGTATGATCATCCTGAGCATTCTTTTCTCCAGGCTGAACAAACCCAGGTCGCTCAGCCTTTCCTAATCCCTTAATCTGCTTTGTAGCCTTCTCTCCAGCATCTCCGTTTCTGTCTTCTATTGGGGACCCCAGAACTGGGCCCAGTACTCCAGATGTCATTTCACTAGTGGTGAGTAGAAAGGAAGGATCACCCCTATCAGCCTGCTGGAAGCACTTTTCCTAATGTTGCCCAGGGTGCTGTTGGCCTTCTTTCCTGCATTGAAGGCTCATTTTCAATGTGTTGTCCACCACAACCTCCATGTCCTTTCCTGACAGGCTGCTCTGCAACTGGTTGACCCCCAGCCTGTCATAGGGCATGGGGTTATTCTTCTCCAAGGGCAGGATTTTGCATTTCCCCTTGCTGAATTTAATGAGATTCCTGTTGACCCATTTCTCTAGTCAATAATCAGTGCTTCTGAATGGCAGAACACCAATCTGGTGTATTAGCTACTCATCCCAGTTTTATATTGTCTGTAAACTTGCTGAGGGTGCACTGCACAAGTCTCATGGGTTGTTTGTGCCCTGGTTTGTTGCCCTTTCATGGAGACATTGGGGTGACTCAAGCCCCCGTAAGGATGAGGACCTGTGAATGTGAGGATTCTTCCAGTTACCCAATGAGAGTTTCATCTGCTTGTTCCTGCAGTCTAAGCAGACTGCTGCTACAATGTCACCCATGTTGGTCTTCCTGTTAATCCTGACCCATAAGCTCTTTGCCATGCTGCCAGCTCTTCCTAATGAGCCTGTATCCATCCACCCATCACAGCGCTGCAGTCATGTAAGCTATCCAACCACATCACCTTGACATACTGTTTCAATATTACTGACATTTCTCCTGTGGGTTTGGCTTTTGATTAGGCAAGGAATATAAGCCTGTTCTCTACCTGCAGGTTGGTTGCTTCTGTCCTGCCAACTTTCTTCCTTGTACTAGTAAATTTTCTAATCAGAAAACTAGTAGCACTGATCATAATGTTAATAATGATAACAATACTCATGAAGCTTTTTTCATGTATGTTTTTTCATGTATGTTTTAAATTACTATAAATACTAATTTATAGAGAATAGAACTGTTTTATATCTTTCTGTATATATTTATGTATGTATTTGATTTCCAGTCTTCATCATTTGGCCTTTCGGTAAACTACCCTAATATTATAACTGGCAAGAATCACTCAACATTTGTTTTATTTAAATCAAAATTTCCCTCTCGTTTGTTCCTTTGCCAAAATTTTTGCTAGCAAGGAAGTGCATTTATCTTTCAATTCCATTTGCAATATTAATCTTGTAATGACTGAATAAAGTCAAGGGAAACTATGTAGAGTGGATGTACACAGCAACATTAACCATAATCTTCTCCAATCTCCCTTGTAAATTAACTAGAGGCAGGGAGTTGACATCGGATATTAAAAGCTGGATATGTTTCTAGCAAAAGGTGCTTGACAGGTGATTCCTAGAGGGCTGCAGTTACTTCTTTTTTCCAGAAAAGTTGTTAATGAATGGATCAATAACGGAACAATACAAGCAAAAAAAAGTAGTCCAGAATAAAAATTAAATCATCTTACCAATACAAATCATTAGATGACTCTGAAAAAAGTGGTGACCTTGATTTAATTTGAATAACTTACCATAATAATTACAGGGAAGGAAAAAAATGAAAGCAAATAAAAATATCTTTAATATATGACTGCTCAGAGGAATGATTATTTTCTCTGAAATAATTCTTGCTAAAGATAGCATATTGGGAAGACACAAATATTTTGGTGACCTATGTTCCCCCAGATTCTTTTTTAACAAGACTACAAATCTTAGCCAACTCTAGCAAAAAAAAAAAATATCATCCATAGAGTAATACAAGTCACATAGAGAGAGATCTTTTTATGGTTTCTTCTCTTTCCCTTTTTGTAGGCTCACTTCCACTGTAGATAGAGGTTACCAACCTTTGCTAGCCATACACGTATCAATAATGTCTATCTGCTTCTTCCAGTAACTTTTCTTTAGGGCTACACATGAACCAGTAAACTAATAACATTGAAAATAAATTTGTGTAATATTATAAGGAATTACTGTTTGGTGGAGTTCCCAATTGATCAATATGTCAAAATACACAGTAACCAAATAGAAGAACAATCAAATAAAAAAATTGACAAGCAATTAAAGATCTGAATTTCAGGAATTAATCTTCTCCCTGGTAGATGATACGCCAGTCACTGTGACTTTCATTATTCGTTCAACTCACACCTTCAGTCCCACAAAACTCTTACCCCACCTCACCTCCAAAATACATACTTGCCCACTGTTTGCTGCCTTGTCTTAAAAATGCTCTCCCAAGTGCAGAAATATTTTCTGTAGCAACAGCTATGAATAATAATACTTAAATAAAAGAACTAATCTACTTTTCAAATATTTGTTTCTTATGAAACTGACAATATATTTTCTTAGCTGTTTAGCCATATAAGTAGTACCTTCTGCTGTACCTTGATGTTTGTATTTTGACTTGTTCAGCAGCTCTTATAGTGTCCCGGTCTAATCCCTTAATTGCAAAAGAAGAAAAAAAAATAATATCCCTACAGTTCTGGTTTTATTTTGTTTCCATTTACTAGTGGATCATGTGATGACTCATAATTTGGAACCTGGATACTAAAAAGTAGTAGATTGATGTTTGGGTCAATGAATATAAAATGGACATCAGCATACAAGGAAAAATGAACAAAATAACTGGGAAAAAAAAGTCTTTGCTTGCAGTTAATGAATATATCTGGCCATCTGAATAAACAGAAGTAGGTTGAGAAGACATAAAATATCTTCCAGAAGGAACAGAACAATGAAGGCAATAATGTTGTATCTGTTGCTATAATCAAGTCAAGTAACAAAATCAGTCAGCATGGAGCAGTAATCATGGAAATGTTCTCTGTCATGATGAAAGAACAGTAGAGATGGTGCTGTCAAAAGAAAAGTGAAAGTAAAACCAATTACTGTTGTTTATGGAGAACTAACCAAATCTTATGAGTTAATATTGCAGAGAAATAAAGTTCAACAGTTGTATTAGCCTAAGATTCACTAAATCAAAAGAAAATCAAGTGCCACATATTTGCATAAGTGCTAGGGAGTATTCATTCAAAGAGGTCTAAAGGTATATAGATGTTAAGATAATGACCAAAGAGAACAACCCCTCACAAATTAGCTCAGGAAGCTCTTTGCTAACGTAGAGTTGTTGCAGATTGAGACTATGTATTATAGTGTTCATTCGACCTCATTTTTCTGAAGCTATTAAGGAACTGATCTTTCCCTGATTAGTTTTAGCTATATAGAAAATACACAATAGAGAAACCTAATGTCATTTTAATTAACAGAAGGCCTAGTCACAAAAGGCCAGACTGAAGAACACACCAATGCACTGAAACCTTTTTTCTTCATAATATTTGCATTACAGATAAATGAAACATACCCTTATTTGACAGCTGTTGTTTAACTATGTTGATGCAAGTTCACATTTTCTTGCCATCAGGTATTTTTCACAACATTGATAAACTTAGCATTAGCTTATTTATAACAATAGCCCAACTTAATTTCCTCATTCAATTACTCAATTAGTATGTTCATTTAATTTATTACTTTATGTCACTTCATTGAAAGGAAAGCTATTACTTATTTCAATGTTATGTGAAATTCAATATGCTAAGAGTACCTACAATTTGGAAGAGTTAAGTATCTTAAATTAACAGTAAATTTCAGCTGTGCTGCTGTTACAGAAATTAATTATAATTACTAATCTGTACTGCATGTGACTTGCAATTTTATTAAATATGAGAGGATTTCAAATATTTTCCATAAGAATATTTTCTTGTGGCCACCATCTCAACTATCGTCTTCCTTTTCTTTCAGACACTTACGCTATTCCATGGTATAAATTAGCACCCTAAAATGCTGACTAATCAGCTGATATTTATCTTCAAAAAATAAAACCTTCAAAAGGGTCTATTTTTTTGACTGCCAACCGATAATGTTGTGAGGCCCTTGACATACCTTTTCCTGCACAGAAATGCTATTCATGCTCTTAGCAGTTGCCCATATATTGAAAAACAGTCTTATTTTCAGTTATGGAAATAATATTGAATTCAGAAGTCTAAACTGATAATGGAAGCAGTCTTCTAATTGGAAAGCACAAGTTCCTGGAACCAATAGAACTTCAGCTTACTTATTTTAAGGAGAGAACTATGTATTATACAAGGGAAACATTTTAACATGTTGAGATGTTCTTACTGTGATTGTACAGCAAAAGAAAAGAAGGATTAAAAAAAAAAAAAAAAAAGAAAGAAAAAGAAAAGAAGATCTAAATGCAAGAAAGCCTGTAATTTGTTCACTTGTCAACTGCTTACTCCTACTGTTAGCAGCATGATGTTGTTGCTTTTATCTAATAAACCCTCAACGCCTCTGTTGTATAACAGGAGGCGAAGCCCTTCAGCTACAAGTGCTTGAGAACTAAGTTCCCCCGCTGTGACTGTTTTTGCTGTCCCCTAGGATATCTGGATGTAGCTAGCTTAGATTCAAGTAGAAACTTAATTAATATTTTGAGCATCCAGTTCTTTTCACATGTGTATGGATGAAAAAATGAACCAGCAGTCTCTGCAGCTAGAATAATTCTACAGCACCACTATGGTTTATTAAACTAGAGAATAAAATCAAGTTTTCTAGAAAAAAAAAATCTTGCCCCAAAATCAAAAAGCCCTTGAGTTTTCAGAATTTTACAAAATAGAATATTCTTAAAACAAACAAACAAATAAACCCCAAAAACAAACAAACAAACAAACAAAAGGTTTTCACTAGGACTGTGATACCCCTTGTGGTACTAAGGGCTTTCTTATTAAAGGAATGATTTTAGCAGTTTTGATCAAAAAGATGAAAGACACTGTTTTTTGTAAATCATTGCTTAAAAACCAAATATGTCCTACCTTTTTGATACTCTTTCTTAAACTCTGCTATTAATTAATGGAGTTTAGTAAGATGAAAACCTAACTAAAACAACAAAAAGCATTAAAAGGCCCAGAAAGAAAAAATATTACTATGTGATTAGCATGTTTTGCCAGTGTGTTCTGAAATGGTAATGTCTCTGGAGTAGCACTCTATTGCATCCTTCTGGAGGTATTCACTGTTGGAAGCCACTGTTGGAAAATGCTGCAGATATGTCCCTAAAAGCAAGGTCTCAGAACATGCAGCCCATTGAACAGTCATGGTCAAAGCCTAAAATCCTATTTGTTGAATAAATAGCAGAAAACCAACTGGACGAGGGAGGATACCTTCTGATATATCTTTAGTGTATGTATATATTGAGGACTAGGAGGTTATATCATTATTTCCATTTTACCTTCATCTGTCTTACATTAAATGATATTTAATACAACTAATTACAACCAGTAATCCCTGACCTATAAGGATTTTTGAGCCACTGGGAAAGTGCCTTAATCTTGCAGTGTTTCCATCCAGATATCTGAAGGATAACAAATGGGATCTCTATTGCAGCTATGCAGTGCATACAAGGATAAAGTGTCAGGTTAAATCACCTCCACTGTAGACAGATGGAACTGAAGTCCCCCTCTGCAAGATTCTCCTTCTAGACTATCAGTGGTGCTTCACAGGGCAGAGGCAGATGACATTTGTAGGTAGCCTGAATACAAAAACAATATCAATACATGAAGCTGGACCCTTTATACTAGATTTCCATTTGCTCTTTGGTCTGGCCAGGTATATCTGCTTCCTGTATTAAAAAAACAAACAAACAAACAAACCAAACCAAACCAAAACAAAACAAAACAAAAAAAAACCCACACCCACCCACCCAAACAAACAAACAAACCATAAAATTTTGATCTCAGCTATGAACAACCTTTTCTTCCTTCCCTAATTGCTGCTCGAAGCTGCTCAAATCTGTTCCTACTTAAAGTTGTCATCCTGTTGTCCTTACACAGTCTCCTTTACTTCTAGTTGCCTTGATTAAGTCTTTGTGATACACAGTATTTGCCAGCCTGGTGCATAGTACCTCAGAACACACACTGAAAGTTCAATTAAATAAGAACAGAAGTGTTTAAGTAGTTTGAAATATTTTGCAATGCATTACTTTGTTTTGATCCTGTATGTATTAAATAAACAGTAAGTCTGTCTTTGCTGAAACTAGACCAGTAATGTAACAAGGATAAGGCTCCGAAGTATAGCAATTAATGAAATACAAATTTGCAAGAAAAGAAAGATCAATGTAAGGTTTTGCAGTCAGTTTGCAGTCCACCCACCCACCCACACTAATATAGCGGTAGGGGAGACAGACAAAGGAGAGGGAGTTACAAGCCTGTCATTTCTAGCAACAACCTTACTGGCTGGAAAATAGAGGACATTTTTACTGACTGCTTATGTGACTAGAATTGAAAGCTTCACAGGAAAAGGATGTGTTCCTTAACTTTATGGAACACCTAAATATTATTTCTATGCAACATCAAATTTTATTCACCACCAAAACCAGTGGCCCATTCCAATGTCTTTTTCTGTGATCAAATAATGTCACTACATATGCAAAAATTCATCTTCAGAACAGCTACCTAGATGACTATTACCTCTTCTTTGTCTTCAAGCATGTGAGATGGCAGGGATCAAAAGATCATTTGTATAAAGAAGGTTTGCATAAAACCCCTACTAAACAAAACCAAAACACTCGCTAGCTGCTCGCTTCCCACACAGACTCACAGGCTGCTGTAGAGGTTAGCCTCAAAAGCTTTTATTTTTTTCCTTGTTAAATTTTTGGTTTTGTATCCAGTGTTCTGTGGTAATACCTAAAGGCAGCTGCTCTCATTGAAATAAATATTTTGCAAGTGCGAAGTTTTCAGCAGATGTTTGAAGTAAGGAGAAGGTCAACAAACAAAACAATGAGAATAATATGGATATCACCATAAGTTCATTTGCAGGCAGCTATGCACCAACCTAACCCATCCTGCAACCTTCCAGCCAAGGAGCCAATAATGATCCTAAAGCCTCAGCTCAGCAGTAGCCTTCTATTTAATTATTGTCACCTCAAAGCTTAGGTGGGGAGTGTGAAGTGCTCTGCACATGATTCTTAGTAGCTGTTGCAGTGCTGTGGAACAATGTTGATAGCACACTGATGTTTCTAATTGTTGCTGGGTGATGTTTATACTGAGTCAAGGACTTTCCAGTTTCTCAGGTTTTGCCTGTGAAAAGGTTGGAGAGGCACAAGAAACTGGGAGGGGACACAGCCAGGACAGCTGATCCAAACTTGCTAAAGGGATATTCCATAATGAAGAACGTCGTGCTGAGTCTATAAACTGGGGGAGGTGTCTGGGGCCGGTTGATCACTGCTCAAGGACTGGCTGGGCATCCGACAGTGGGTGGTGAACAATTGTATTGTGCATCACTTGTTTTTTGTCCCTTCCCTTTGGATTTTATTTCTCTCCCTTTATCCTTCCTTTTCATTATAATTGTTGTGGTTTTATTATTGTTGTTGTTGTTATTATCATTGCTCAGGGGATTTTTCCCTCCTATTTTAATTATTACATTGTTCTTACCCCAGCCCTCAAATTTTACATTCCCTTCCAATTCTCCTCCCCATCCTTCTGGGGTGGGGCAGACGGATAGTGAGTGAGTGGCTGTGTGGTACTTAGCTTCTGGCTGGGTTAAACCATGATAACCAAATATGTGCTGGATCTTCTCATATTTTCATTCCTTGTTACACAGCTCATATGGCATTATACAGCTTTTTTGTTCCTTTTTCTACAAGGTTTTTCTTAATCTGCTCTTCCAAAACAGTTCAGCATAGGTTCCCAATGGTGAGTAGCGTTAGTATTAACAATTCACTTTCTTCTCCACTGCTCTTTCTAAACACCTATGAATTTGTCATGTTAATTTTGTAAAAAAAGGAGAGGACAGATTGAGTACATAATAACACATCAGAATTCAAAATCCTGAAAAAAAAAAAAGTTGACATGGATTCAGTTGTTACATGGCTGCACTGTTTGTAAGCATGTTTGCCAATGCCTACGTGGATCACGCACTTCAAAGAATGGAGAAAATACAGGAAAAAGCACCATCTAAAACACTTTAACTATGAGAAATGGGACAAAGCAGATGTTGCTTGTCTGACATTAATGTCTACATAATATGATCAGAGATAACCCTATGAACAACTTAATTCTGGATAATGCATAAAGTGTGAGGACTCTTGTTTTGAGTGCTAGCTCAGCACGTCCTAAGTGCACACTCTGCATAGAAAATGGCACATATGCAAGACACTTCTGAATGAAGGTAAGCAGTCACAAACACATTGCCTGTACAATTATTTGAATAAATCCCTTTCCTTTCTTCGTTCTTTTAGTGATATGAAAGTTAACAGTGCTGATACTTAAGCAGTTATCTTCTGCGTTTGTCCAATATCTACTGAAGGAGGTTCAGCAAGATCCATCCATTGCACTGCACTGAATTTTCAAAATTAATTTAGCACTCCTGAGACCTACAGAAAAGAAAAACATTGTTAGGAAAAAACAGATTCTGGAATGCAAAATATGTGATAAATATGACATCCATGACTACGCATCAGTCAAGTCTAGCCTATTCAAATGCATAATGTACTGCTAAAAATTAGACTACCCTGATTTTTAAAATCAAATAAGGTTAATATATATTCCCATTTCCTTTCTTTCTTCATAAAATGACTACAGAATAAATTCACATTTGTTTAGATATGCTTAATGTAATTTCTTTTTTTTTTGTCATGTTTGGATTTAATTTAAATATATGCTTATAGAATAATGGCCACTTTATATAAATTATTGACAGTTACACTTTATATGAATTCTACTCTGATATGGTGCGTGGGTGTGAGTCTGGAGTGTGATTAGGGATTTCTGTTCTGTATATGTAAATTCTTTAAATGGCTACTAGGGAAGAAATCAAATCCTTAAAGGAGCAGTCTCATACAATATTAGGATCTGTTGTCTTGGCCCTAAATTTTTATACTTATTTTCCTACCAAATTTATGGATCTCACTGACTTTATTGCTTTTCACTTCTCAGTATAAAAACATTTAAGTAGTCATATACATGCACACAAAGCATTTTTCTTCACTGCTGTGGCACTGCATGTTACTCTGTTCCTCTCTCTCTAGAACTGAATTAATTGTGTTTTATTAAGACTTAAGAAAGTGGAATATTATGATGCTGAAGTCTGCCATAGACCAGGTCAGACAAGATAAATCAATTTTAGAACCACATAGAAAAAGAGGATAACTATACAGTAGGGGCAGGGGGAATGACCCACAAGAAGGAGGTATGGGAAATTCCAGAAGAGCAAGCATTTTAGAAAAAAGAAAGAAAGGAAAAGAAAAAGAGGTATACATAATGTGAGCAAACAAGAAATGTGTATACACTTTTCATATTGCCCAAAGTGCTTATGCTAAAAATGTAAACACATATTATCAGACATATTGTATAAAATATAATCTTTTCATTCAAAAGCTTAATAAACCTTAAGGGTCCATTAGACCACAACAGCAAAAATGAGGACAAGGTACTTCTTAATTAAAAAAAAAAAAAAAATTAAATAAGCATCACAGTTTAAAATAACCCATCACAAGTTAACAATAACCCTTGAGAGTAAAATCAAAATTTTTATAATTCAGTTGACATGTCTGTGCCTTTTGAAATTCTAGTTAATAAAGAAAAATCCATAATACAATTATAGGTCACTTGCATAAGGCTTCCCAAGGGCTAGCTGGTCTCACAGTAAGGTTCAATAGACTTTTAAAACAGTTAATTTCTTTTCTGTAAAAAAACACAGAATTTCATTGCAACGAGAAAATTTGGATGTCAGCTATGTCTGTGTATATGCAAAGTAATCCCATCAAAATCAGTCATCCTGAACAGAATTTACTTGAGCCAATACCTCAAGAATTAATGTACTCTTGGTGAAGTTTGTTATATTAAAAGTTTCAACATCAAGTTTAACAGATGTAACATTCAGTGTAACAGATACTGATTATTTTTTAGAAGAATTTTACAGTAATAAGGAGAATGTTTGTAAAAGAGGTTAGTTCGTGCACCAGTTTACACACAAACTATCTACAATAAATGTTGAAAACTGTATTGTCTGGGAAACATGAAAGAGCTCTGTGATGCTGATGTCTAAATACTAGAGGTGGCTGAGATAAAACTGAGGATAACTTGCTGTTGGGGCATCCTCGGTTTAGTTATACAAGTGTGGCATTGTGCCCAAGCTGATAAATACATACAACTGCCATGCAGATGTCTTTTGCTGTGTTGTATTGTATAGACTTGTTCCCACAGCCCAGAATTCACTCAGAGTCCTCTGCATTCAATACAATAGCATACTCTAGGCATGTCTACGCTGAAAGATTTTTGTCTTATTGTGACTAACAACTTAGGGCCTCCTTCTGAAATATATTCTAATACAGACATATTAGAAGATATAATCTTCTTCCTCACCACTGTTGCACTGTAGAGACCCTCCAGAGGAGAATGCTGAGAGACCCACCTGGGACCCATCTTTACTCTTTCAGGCTGGTTACTAGAAAGAATTTTCCCTTTCCCTTTCCCTTTTTGCTTCCTTTCTCCCTCCTCACTCTCTTCATCTCCCCCTCGTGCCTTCTTTTTTTTGTTTTTCACTTTTTCCCAATTAAATTTAATTAAGAAATCACTAGAATCGCATGTATGCCACCAGCTACGCACCCCACTAATAGATCTTTGTGAATGTGAAACTGTCTCAAGATCCTCCGTGCAGCAACATGCATTACCTACAAGAAGATACTAATTTTCCAAACCTCATCATATTGTATTTTCCAGAAGATATTAAAAAAACCAGTGTTTTTACATCCTAAAATATATTAAATTCACCAAAGAAGCTTAAGAGCCTTAGGGTCTTAGCAGTATAAATACCATCCTGATATAAGATACTAATTTGTTATGATGCTAAATGACATCTAAACATGGACAATGATATTAATACACCTTTTGTTGTAAAGAAATTGTAGAAGTTTTTTTCAGTATTCTTCCAAAGATGGAGTAGTCATATTAATCTTTTACACTTTATAATTCCTTTGATAGCAGCAATAATGACAATATCAGCCCTCAGTTTTCACTGAAAGAGATGGTAAGGAAGAGTGAGTCATGGTATTGCAGCTGTCTGTCTCTATCACCCCTGAGGAGGCTGTGTATAAAGGAAAATTAAACTTACCAGCTCATTTGTTCTTAATTTAATAACAGGTCGCTGTAAGTCTTCTGATTATATTCTTTCTTTGAAACTCCTTCATTTAGTACCATCAAACTTCACTTTCTCACAATGATTTGTTATCAGATTCATTCATGTTTATTTTCTTCCCTTATATCATCAAGACATTCAAATGATTTGCTGTACTTCTTAAGCACTTCATATTTACTTACATAATAGTGCTTCTAACACTTGCAGTTGTCTCTGCTTCATATTTGCTTCCTGCTATCTGCCTTTTTTATCAACATGATCATTTTTATTGATATTACCTTATCTAGAGGATAAAATGAATTTGAAAATGTCTCAGCTTTATTGTTTTTACACAATTCAAGAGAGAGTATTTCTGAGATGTCAATTGAAATTTATTTGTAAGTTTTAAGTTTTCACCTGATTCAATCTATTCATGCTTTCATCTTGCTTTGTTTTGCTTGGTTAGTTGAATCCAATTATTTTTCCCAAGGTATCCTTTTCTGTTCAAGGAAAGAAACTTACAGCTTGACCATTTCAAGGTGGTGTGTGTCTGTGGGTGTCGGTGTGATAGGACAGAGATTTCAAACATTTTGTTACTGCCATTGCTTAATTTTCTTGGTGTCAAGCCTTTTCCTGCTAGACAGAGCAAAATTATTTATATACAATATTCTTCTGTTTAAATCAAATTACAAATACTCTGTTACTTGAGAAAGCATCCAGCATTTTCAAGCATATCACCTATGAATGCTTTAGAAAAATTCCCATACTTCAATTTTCAAGGGACCTAAATGCAGTAATTTCCTTTACAGACAATAAAGTGAAGATAAGCAGCTATAGTACACAACTGATCTGGCCAACTTAGGAAATTTACTCTGTGATGACATGACATAAATTGTACCCCAAATGGGGTGCTCTCTTTCTGACTAGAAAGAAACCTAGTCTTCCTAGACTTGGATGTGAACATGTAAGATTTGCTTAATTTTCCCACATAGGTTTTATCTGAGATGTTATAAAACATCTAAGAGATCCAGGTGGGGATAATATATAGGATGCAGGAGTTAAAAGACACGCAAGACCTCCCAAAGTGGCAGCTAGAAGTCACGTGGGGTATCTTATAATATTGCAATGATACTAGACCCTTGGGAGTGGGCAACTGAACTAAGCATATACATTTAGTCATGCAAATCCAGTCCCTAATGTGAAACCTAAAGCGCAGATGAAGAAAGAATAGTAATTTAATTGCTCTGGTTACAGTTCTGAGATATTTTTTTTTTTCAGCAAGTTCCACAATTTATCTTTCATCCCTGTCTCCTCCATTCTCTTTATCAGTAATTCTGACAAAGGAATAGGTTCAGGCTTCTGTTTTTATATCCTGAAGGTTCAGTGACACAACAGTGTATATTGTGCAGACATGGCCATGACGAGTATGGATATTCTAAGATTTCAGGCCATACTGATGATGTGATTGATGATCAGGAAATGTTACTGAAGCAGCTGACTGCATAACAGTTTAGAGCCATAAGAGAAATGCATTACAAACTGTATCCCTCCAGCAACAGTTTGAACTGACTGGGGATGTAATGAAAGAGCAGTAAGAGTGTTGTTTTAAGACTTTCATTCCCCATTTGAGGGCTAATTTGCTAAGGAAACAATACAAGCAGTGGAAAACTTTTTTACATTTACCTTTAATCAAGACAAAGATTTCTAGGTGTATTTCAGTGGTGCAATTGTTTGCTTAGCTGTTTAAATTCCCCTCTGAGTGAAAAGAGACAGGATTTGGTTAGGGCAGGGGTCCTCAAACTTTTTAAACAGGGGGCCGGTGCGTGGATTAAGTGGCAGGCAGTCATCTGCAGCTGCTTGATTTCCCCCCCCCAACACCCAGCAGGGGGTGGGGGGGTGGGGGGGTGGGGGTCCTGTAAATACCGGGGCTGGATTGAGGACCCTGGGGGGCCGTATCCGGCCCACAGGCCATAGTTTCAGGACCTCTGGGTTAGGGTGTGCAGAATTAAGTACTGGGTGCTGCCTGAGGTGCCACATTTCCTCCATGGCCTCCAGAAGTCAGCCCAAGAGGGATTAGGTTTCTCACAGGTTTGGTCTCATACCTGCAACCTCATGCAGATGTCTCCAGTGCTGTATGGCTCCTCAAATAGACATTTATGAATGGGCAACTGAGTTATGCTCTATTCAATACAGTCATCAAACCTTAAAGAGTGACCTAGCTGTCTAAATTAAGGATTTCTTTCACAATGCTCTAAACAGCTGTCCAGGCCTCAGTAACTACATTTACAAGACCTCACCTGGCTTTAAAGGGAGCCTAGACATCTAGTGCTGTAACTGACACCAACATTTCTAGCCTGAATCTGGAGCTGAATCCTACTTTTACACTTTTTAATCAACAGAGACACAAGGACTGTCACAGCTTTTATTACTTAATGTTTACACAATCGTTTCTAACTAGCCATTATTTTTTTTTTTACTTCAATGCAAATATTTACTTTCAATGTAATTTAAGATTTTTCTGCCTTTTGTTTTCTGTTTTTGCCACATTATTCTCATCCCATTCTGTTACGTTATCATGTCTTCTCTTTATTTTTTGACTTTATAAACCCAGATCTATGGGACAAAATACAGTGAATTAATATCAACATATGTGTAATAAAAATTCTTTTTGTTCATAGTGCTATAGCTTCTTGACAATGCTTCTATTTGAGAATGATTTTTCAGAATCCCAAGACAATGGGGGTTTTTTCCACTAAAATTACAATAGACGTGACCAAGTAATTGACAACATCTTGGAGAAGTGACTAGGGTGAATCAAGATTCTTTAAAGACATCACCTAACTCTTGTGTGCATTATGTTGTGCAAAGGTTTTTCCTTTATACCCCTATAAGGGAATTTTCAAGGTGTTACAGAATGAGAGACATTATCAGATATCCATTTTTCCCATTTAAAATACTTTTTTTTACCAGCAAAGGAGCTGCTTAATATATTTTTTTACTTAACATCTTATATATTCTTATTGGTTTTTTTCTCTCTGCTTTGTGGTTGACCTTTTGGCATCTGAGGGTGGAAGGATTGTCATTTGGAATAATTTGGCATGACCATAGGCTTTTAGACAGGCAGCTTCACAACATCATTTAGGAATATAATGTTGCCATATCAAGGTAGAATATATTGTGCAGTCTACTGTGACACACTAACTTGCTTTACAATGAAGCTACAAATTGTGCTATAAGAGTATATCAGAATTTCCCCCTCTCTGCTTCCTTTAGTTAAAGCAAAGAGACATCTTTTTATTTATACCCCCACACACACACACCCCTATTTGTTTATATATAAAATATATAGGGTTTTAAAACTATTTTTTTATATTTTTGTATTCATCAGGAATGAAATCTATTGTATTCTGATATCCATTATATAAATCTGTCACATGACATTGTCTTACTTAAATATAAAAATCATGTGCACAGACGAAAACATCAAATCTGTACTGATTGTTTTGGACATAATATTAACAGTATCTCAGTTTTTATGTGTCCAGACAAAAATTATGTTATTTTTGTAAAAGTACTGGTCATCCAGTAGTATAAACCTTCTTGGAATGGAAATAAAATATGGTTGGGTGGGGTGACACTAGTCTTTTAAGACTGGATATCTTGGATTAAATCTCCAGCTTTTGGCATACCTGATAGATTGGGAGATAAAAATTCTTTGACAAAACTTTGAAGCACAAGAGCTGGCTGGACAGCCCAGCATCTCCAGATGCACATTCACTTGAACATCGGGGCCAGGTAACGTTAAGAGTTTTCAGGCTGTTCTGGTCTGGGAGAGCCTGAGCCGGGGAGATTTGATGTTACACCCAGAGTGAGATGCAGATGCAAACAAGGTCAAATGCCTCCAGTCAGGAAAGTTTATTAGAACAGCCTGTTCATAAGAAAACAGAGATAGGAAATGCAAGAAGGGATAGAAAAGAAAGCAAACTGGGGAGCAGTCAGGATAGAGTTGGGAGGGACAGTCACCACCGCGGGCCCAGCAGTGTCCCACGGCCCCAGGGTTCCCCTGCCTGTCGGTGCCAGGGGGTTCCAGATCATGCCCCCCACGGCCTGACCACATGGAGGGAGCCTGTTTCCCGGGCGATGGTGCCTACCACCTGCCCGCGCATGCGCCCTGCCTCAGCAGGCCGAGGCGGCCTTGGGTGCCTGGGCGCATCCCCTGTGCAGTGCCTGGTGGCGGGTGGCTGTTTGCCCAGGGCTGGGCACCGCTGCCGGGGGCGGCCACACGGCTAGGGCCGGGGGAGCGAGTGCTGCGGCAGGCAGCGTGTGGTGCGGCCTCACACACTGGCTCGCTTTTTAACAGTCAACTTTAAAGAGGTTGAATTTGAAGCTAAGTTATCAACAAGCTGACATACATTCTTACCACCATGATTTATTTTTCCATAAAACAATAACAGTCATTAAATTTAATTCTAATTTAGACTGTTTTGTTTTTGCGTTTCAGATGAATTGATGTTGGAATGCTACAAGATCCACCATTGTCTTTGTGACTCAAAGCACTTCTGTCATGTGAGTTTATGAAGAAAGTGGTCGTTGTGTTTTGTGTATTTATTTTAATAAAGTTAGATATAAAAATAATATGTTTATACAAGCAAATGCCAACAGGAAAATATCAAAACATATAGCAAGAAATGCACCAAAAAAACAATTTTCAGAGGGTTTTTTTTAAGTCATCTGCCTATTGAATTAGAAGTTTGGCATTGCACAGCACTTTTTTGCATTATACGAAAATGTAGTAAACCAATTTAAAAAGAAAAAGTAACACTTTTAACTGTGAATTGTATTGTTTCACCTACTCACTTTTCTTTGTTTCATGAATTGGAAACATATTCCTATTAATCCATTCTTATTTCAGTTTGTTATGAATAAAAGCTTTGTTTTTCAATGATAAATTGTGCTGTATAATGCTAAATTACAGTGTCCATGTTATATACATGAAAGGTCTGGATTATTCACTGTAAATTGCGCTGTCACTGATATCTTGCATGGGTATATCTTAATTCCAGGTGTTTAATGAATTATTTAAATCTAAACTCATTTGTATTTCAGAATAATATGCAACTTATTAAGAATTTTACTTATCACTAGACTTCTTTTCCCCTAATATCTTTCTTTTTAACTGTATATTAAAGCATATTAGAAATTAATCCTAAAAACATTAGTTATGTATCTGCCTGGAAATGGAGTGTAGGTGTGGAGTTTATAACAATAAGTCTACCCATACAGTAAGTTCCACAAACAGTCTCAGCTTAATTTTTTGAAGTTATTTATACCATACTTTAAAAAAAACCCCAAATACAAACGAACAAAAAACCTAAATATTTTGCTTACATAAAAAATACAGACATTCTGAAACCAGTCATTGTTTTTCATGTATAAGAATAAAATAACACACTTTATTTTCCATTGTGTCTTTAAAAAAATCATCATTTAAGTAAATGCTTGAAATTTTACTTTAAAAAAAAAAATGTGGTGGATTTCTGTTTGTTTTGGAATTGAAAATATAATTCATAACCTGTTAAGAAATATCAGTGGAGTCTCTTCACTTAAAAGGCTTATATGATGTTTCTGGAAATCGCTGATTTTTTATGCATAACATCATTTCTGAAATGGCTTATGATGTTAATTTAAAAATGTAAAAAACCCATTATGATATATCATGATTGTTAAAATGGAGAAGTCTGGAAAATAAAATACTGAAATTGCCATATGGCCATTCTAGCACAATTCAATGACATTTATGAGGTTTAGAATTTATAGAGAAACATTTATTAATTACTTTTTCTCAGTGTATATACTTTTTATTGTGAAAGCCAGTTGGAAAAATTTGGGGATCTACTCCCTCTACATTTTTCATACATTTCTTCATTTTCTGTAAAAGGAGGAACAACATTTCTATACACATCCCACACAGTTAATGGGGAGTGAGGAAGAATTCTGCATAATGATTCAATCCACCAAAGATTTGATCTACTCTCCTGTGATGTCTAAAGGAGACAACTTCGTAACGACTCTTAAGTATCAGATTTTATGACTTGAATCTGGGGATCAGTGCACATCATTAATTTAAAACTTTCTTTTTCAATTAAAAAAAAAACCACAACAACAACAAAAAAAAACAAAACAAAAGAACCCAACAACAACAAAAAAACCAACAAAAAAAAACCCAAAACATTTCAAATAGTTATAAAATTGGCTTCCTTGTTGGAAAAGTACATATCAGACAGGAAGTATATGTGAAGCTGTGCTGTAAATATTCCATAAATTTTATGTAGGGACAGTTTGCTGACTTTCCTGATTAAGTCTCTACTAGAAAATAACAAACCCAAGCATATACTACATTTACTTTGTTCTCATGGCAGTAATAAAATCTGGGAATTGCACATGGGCAGCCAATTTCAGTACCCTTCAGAGAGTTCACGACTGATAAATAGCCTATGACTGTACTTTTGTCTGTAGCAGTGCTACAAAAATTCACCCTAAATTTCTAACATAATTATTTACTCAATTACATCTGACCCATCTAAAGCCCTTCTCCAAGGTATTGTGCCTTTGAGAGACCCCTCACTATTTCATTTAACAAAACTGATGACAATCTGCAAAATAAACCATGGCTTGTCATTGCTGACAGACCCTGTCAGCTAGGCTTCTTGTGTTTCCTAGTTTGGCTATTAGACACCAAACTTTTGCAATCCTTAAAAAAAAAAAAATATTTGTTTGAACTTTTTGGATCATTTTGGTTTGAAAATCAAGCTGTAACTCAAGCAATTATATGACTTATAATAATATAGCACCTTCTAACAAGGTGCTAGAGTCACTAAAATTAAAAGTACTGATATACAAGAGAAAACTTGTATATAAAACTTGTTTATAAAAAAATACAGAAGAGCACTCAGACTTCTCTCTCTGCAAGGTAATCCAGTATTTTTGAGGTAAAGTTTTACATGAAGTTTTGCTTAGATACTCCTCCCCTAAATTCTTCATATAGCTTTGAAGCTACCGAGTTAAAAGTATTTATACATTATGTTGAATCTGATACTTGCATACTAATATGGCAACTCCCAATACAAAACATAAAGTTACAATGAAATAAAATTAATTATGGTATATTTCAAGTGTAACATGCACAAGAACATATCACTGTAGCTGTGCTAAAATACTATTCACCCACACTGTCTACATTGACAGATAGCGCAGGAGGAGTAGATGTGGAATGTAAAGCAGTCAGCGCAGGGGAAATGACATTGTCACAATACATGTTCTGCTGAGGCTGGCATCGGGTTTTGGGAGCTGAAGTGGTTGGAGTGCCCTGAAGGCTCCATTCCAGCATGTCTTCTGCCTTGGTTTCATCTGAAAGGAATCTAATTAATGTACTCCAGGATCACACTGTGGTCTGAACTAAGGCATAGCTAGTGGGGAAGAATAGGATTTTTTTCTTCAGAAACACACAGCTCATAAAGATAAAAATTGAAAGTTTTGCCTTCAGATTATCCTCAGAGTAAAAGCTGTCACTTTTAACCTGCTCTCTATATTTTTTACATTCAAACAGACTTTGTATTATAATTCAACTGTTTTATCCCTTTTTTTTAACAACTTCTCTTTTGTTGATGACAAATTTCAACTACTGACTACTATAACAAAAACAAAAAGTTGAAACACGTAGTTTAACAACAGACTTCTTTACAGAAAGGAGCCAGATAAATTGCAAATAAATTGTGTATGTCTTCAGAGACACATTCTTCAAAAATGGCTCCAGTCTGAAATAATTAATCTAACTAGCTAGAAGCAAGGACTTTTCTTCATAAACATTTGGCAAAGCTGCGGATCTTAAGGAAACATGTTTCTGCATCACGCTTGAAAGTTATTTCCATTGTATAGGCTTTTAACGCTGTCACCCTCCTGTTTTGTCAGGAATGTCAGACCTGCCCAAACATATTTCACATGCCAGTCTATCACCTAGCCAGCACAGCACACTTTGTATCTATAGAAGTGGGATGGACTGTGTAAGTGTTCTGCAGTCCCAGAGGATGAAGACTTCAAATACATATTTTGAGATACCAAAATATTTTTAATCTATATATAACATACATCTGTTTCCTGTATTAAAGCATTGCACTGTTAATCAAACACTCAGTTAAATATATTATAAAACAGCAGAAACTAAGCATGGTGCATTTCCTTAACTTGTAAAATTGTATGCACAATTGGGCCCGTAGCAACAAGGTTTATGTAATGGTCAAATCTTTTCTGGTTCCACAAATATGGCTCAATAGCAATATAAATTGCAAGTGCAAGCTCACATTAAATACTGTCTTCAAAAAAATACGTAAATAATTTTGCAATTCAATGAGCCATAAACTAAAAAAAATAATATTTTTTTATTCCTTTACAAAATTCACATCCTTAGAAAACAGACTTGGACTGACATTTGGAGGAGCTAAGTCTGATTTAGCAGAACTAGCAGCAAAAAAATGTATGAGTGCTAGCAGATCATGTGATCTGGGAGTCACCTGTTGAGCAGTCTGATCAAAACAGCACAACAGGGCAATAAACCTTTTTTTTCTGACCATACATGAGCCTGACTTTTACAGTCAGACGAGCTGAGGTGCTCTACTTCATACTGGGGGAAGGAACACTGTGAGGTGACAGATTGGGTGTCCTAGTGACAGAGACCTGGGATGTTTCCTTAGTATCAACGGGAAATGTCTGGAGGGAATGGACCAGACACTTCAATATTTTTTTTTTTTCTTTTCTTTCAATTTTACCTTAATTAACTTAGACTGGTTTCAGCATTAAGATCATATTTTTAGTGTGGCCTAGTTAAAGTAATTCTATATTGTGATTTTTTATTTGTATTTGATCTTTTATTTACCCAAATGTATGATTATATTTTAGGTAGATGGATAAGGATGTAAACAGAGGATTACTTAGTAAATAATAGAACTGTCAGATAAGATGGATGTAGACTCATCCATGGTCCTGGCAGCCTCTAGACCTGGTTAACTTTACACCCATCCTGAAAAGCAAAACTGATTTTTTTTCTAAAGAAAACTAAAATTACTGTTCTGACTTAGACTCAGTAGGGAGCTTATTCTGCCTGATGACAAATCTTGGTATTCTGCTTACAGAGAAAGTAAGTATAAAAGATTTAGTTCAGAAAGGATTTTGTATTCTCCAATTCCAATTAAATTTAGTGTGACAGTGTAACGTATCAGTAACAGAGCTCTAGAATGGCTGGAGATTTGGGTTTCTTTCAAACTCTAGTAACAGCAACTAAAGGTCCTATTACTGATCCAAGATCAGATGCCTCATCTTACTGTCTCCAACACGGTCAACATATTTAGTTATAGGTGATAAGTGGCAAATGACTGATTTGGTCTACAGTAATGTTCTGTAGAAATAACTGTTGAAAGAAAGCCTGCAGAGAAATAAAAATACTCATGGGAGCTGAGTCTTTCTAGGACAAAACAACTGTTATTCATGGGGTCCCGGGTTTCTGATAAAAACAGATATTTGTTCTAGTAACATATGAAATATTTGAAAATAAGAGATAATTATCATGTATTTAGTTTTCTTTTTGCAAGGGAATGTTACTATTAGAGAAGAATCCATAATTAGCCAATATATTTTACTTTTTTTGTTTCTTCTTACATGTCTTTCAAGAGGTTAACATTTACCTTTTCTAGTGTTCTTCACAGTGTTCTGTATTGGACAAATGATTTTTGGTCTGTTTTCTAACTCTGCCAAGACAGAGACACGCTGAAGTCCCTTGCAGTAAGTTAATATAATAAGGATCTCTTTCAAAAAAGTCTATAAAACATCTAAATGTTATTATACTTCTTAAGCAATGATTTTTTTTTCCTAAATTGCCTTTAATAAACTGAAGATTTATATTAAAAGAAAGAAAAAAAAAAAAGGCACCAAAAAATGCAATTGAAAAAGAATCCAACAAAAAAACCCTTAATAATATGCCCCAGCAATGAAGTACGAAAGAACAAAGACTGATAGTATTACTGGTCCTGGAAATTGCATGAAAATGCCAATATTTTCTTAGACATCTATTACTTCTATATTGTGAATTAAAATAATAAAATCAAAACAAACCTAAAACCTAACAGTCCCTGCCAATCTGCCCAGAAGTCATAATTCTTTCTTGACCCCAAATCTGACAGTTAGATTAATTTAGAGCATGTGAAGTCATAACAACAAGACAACCGATGCTCAAGACACACAAATCTGTCAGGCATATGTCGTGAATTTTTTTGCTTTGCTGTTATTTATCCATATTAGACATGGTACAGGCAAATGAAATTATACATATAGCTCCCACAATTATTTTCTTCATGGTTGTCTGTGGTGTGGGTGAATTTTATAAAGGGTTTTCATTGGGTTTTTTAGTGTTTTGGTTTGGTGTTTTTTTTCCTCAGTATAGAGTTGCTCAATTTTATATTTCTTCCCTTTTTTCCTCACTTTGAATTTTCTTTTAATTATTGTTTAAAACTATAAATTAATGTTCTGGGGAAAAAAAAATGAGATTTCTAAATAACCAAAATATGAATCCCTCTGATATGGAGCTCCCAAAATATTTAATGTTCAGTCCTGTCTGTGGACTACCTGTAAGCATGTAGAAGAATAGAAAGTAGAAAAGAAGGTTACTATGGGATGTGGGAAATAACAGGAATGTAGTATTCTTCACAGTATCTCCTGCAGTGCTGATCTGCCACATCCATTCCCCTTTATCTTAGCAATTCTCCTGTCTCTGATTACTCCAGCTTCTACAGCAGATTATCTGGTTCATTTAAATAAATTGTAAGTACCAAAACTTTCAGAGGGTGCTAGTTATCTGAGATATGGAATGTTTGTTGGGAGTATGACACATAGCTCCTCAGTGACCCAAGGGCTACCTTATTGCCCCAAGGAATTGTGAAGCCTGCATTTCTGTAGCATATGAAGCTATTATGTTTGGAAGATCCCTCTCACACCACCGAAATTAATGCTGCAATTTTGGCTTTGCAGATTTAATTTTTATCTTCTTAACTGTGTTCCATATGTCCATATAGACATACCTGTATTTTATATATGAATGTAATAAAATACCTTCCATTTGGCTGTAGGTTTAATCAATAATGATAAAAGAAGTGTTTGGTTTCATTTGAATAATTTTCTGAACACTGTGTCCTTCCCTTCTCCCTATTATTTTACAGTAAAACTAAATGATCAAAAGAATTGATAAGATGGAGAGCTGTCACATTAATAAGGGGGGTTTCTTCAAGCCCTTTACATTTGATCAGCCTGTCAGTTTCCCAAGAAAGACAAGACCCTTCCATCTGACCAGCCTGCCCGCTACCTGTGTTCTGACGGCTCACTGTATTGGAGGGTGATTTCACTGGCCTATTCAGGGACCTCTGCTGGCAGCATGACTCAGTCTAAACCCTTAAAACAACTACTCAAATCTCCAGAGACTTACACAAAATTAACTTCAGCTGAAAATGTTTATTATACAAAATGTAAGTTTGTGACAGGATCAGGTTTGAAGATTGCCAGTGATAATACACTGACTGCAAAACAAGCTTAAAACAATACACTAAATAACAGCTAGCATGAGCTAGCTGTAGAATAAAGTTCTTACCTGGTAGGCGTCCATGTAGGGGAGAAGACAGGTTCAGCTCATCAATTGATCTCAGAAGTTACTATGAAGTCTCCCCTAACTTCTCATTCATTATCATACACAGGATTTGTTACAAGTTGCTTGCTTCTATTGCAAATTAGTACACATCCTCAAATAGGGGTACTGAAGTTCTTTACTATGCGTGCTCCTCAAGCAGGGTTTTGCCCTCTTTCAGGGGGGCTATTTGAGTGGGAGGTCACTATCTCCCACTGCCACAATTATCTTTGTCCTATTTTCAACTAATTTTCTGTTGATGTCAGTGAACTGCAACACTCTATCAGCCTGTCTCCTCTTACAGTCAGAATTTTACTCAAAGGTTTCTTTCTGTGTAACTTAACGGTGTTCTTTTTGCTCTCTGTTGTTTGTTTCTCATCCTTCATGAGGCTGACTCTCTTGATTAGAAGTCTTCCATTCATAACAGCTTTAGAGAGTGGAGCTTACACTAATTTTGTGCACAAGTTTTAACATTGTTAAACACTGAATCAGAGTGTGGTAATTCGTTAATTTCATAATCCCCCCCCACCTTTGGACCTATTTCAGTCCAGGACCAGTCCATTTTCCTTACATTTAGGTGAAGCTTGAGTGACTGTAGTCATACATGTGGTTGTTAGTGACTGGTATCACGTGCCCAGTGAAGTGTAGTAGTACCTTAGAGGCAAGTAACTTTGGGATGGAGGTGTGCATTAATATTACAATGACATTATTTCATCTGAGGAGAGTAATATCACCACAATGATTGGCTCAGCAGCAGAGGTCTCCTCATAGATTCATTTGACAACTGCTATGCAGCTTATCAACTGTGTAATACCATAAAGTTCCTATTCCTGCAGGGAGAACAACACAGCCTGGCTGCAGTGTCTCCACTCTGCTCCACGCTCCATTACTCCTACATGTGTTGAGATGGCAGAATATGTTGCTTAGCGAGCCATGGTAAAGTAGATTCCCTGCATGCCAACTGTCCTGAAAGCAATAGATAGATATTTTACCCTAAAAAGCTTTCTGTAATACTTTGCCTCTGTTAGATCCCAGTTTTCTTTCATTCCCCCGCAAAGTAATTTTCCCACAGAAGAAAAACCTAATTTTGCTTTTGCTAATTTTTTTGTGATATTCTACTTTAACTTTTGCTTTAAGGCTTTGATTTCATTTAGATTTTATACTGTAGCAAAATAATGACCAGTTGCTAAGAGACAGATTCCTGAAGGTCCATCAGAATTGCACAAAAATGTCTAGTTAAAAAAAAAAAAAAAAATGACAATTATAAACAAATTTAAGTTCTTTATACACTCAACAGATATTTAGCCATTTTGCAATAGACATTTGGTGGGATAAAAACTTCATGAAACATAAATGTAAAGTTTTGACATTTAATATAGACTATGGTTTTAGTCAACTCCACTTAAGTATCTTTCCCAGATGGTGGAACAAGATTCAAATTTCCCTTTAGCCTTTCTTGCAATTCTTTCCACTTTGCTTATTTTGTTATTCTGTGAACAGCCCATAAAGTAGAGTTGTCTTTTGATGCTGTCTTTTGTTATTTTCCTGCTAGCTTTATAACTTAAGAGCTATTTGGCCTTGGGGGATGGGGTGACTAAAGGACAATATCATTATAAATAAGGAATATTAGACCTTCATAGACTCACCAGTTTCTCTCCTTGTTTCTTATAACAAGACAAATTATAAGACAACAAATAGTCTGTTTTCCTGCATAAAAGACTGGATGACTAAAGGAAGTGATTTAGAAGAAGAGAATAGGACACTGAATATTATGTAGAAGTTGTGTGCATGAATTGAGTTCTTTGGTTCCTTGAGTCCTATACCCATTGCCTTTAGTGAAGTAATCATGAAAACCTCTTCAAGGTTTTCTAGCCTTTATGTTTCATCCATTTTGGTTTTTGCAGCTGAACGCACACCAGTTAGGAAGTTAGAGATCACTTTGATGGGAGTGTATAAAAGACATATAAGGTGCAGTTAGCAAAAGGGCTGTGGCTGGTTACTATAAAAAGTTAATACTATCTTACTAGACTAGCGAATACAAAAATGCTCATGTAGTTATATTAGTATGGCTATTTTTTGATTCAAAACAATAAAATATTAAATATCATTATTGTTTCAACTTTATGGGTGCAACAGGCCTTTCTTTTTACCTGTAATTTTTTAAAATTGTGGAAAATAAAATGGACAGAAGTTAATTGACTTTTTAAAAAATTATCATATGACAAATAAGCACTACGTTTAGAAATAATGAGATATGCAGATAAAGAATGAGGAACAGTACACTAGCCAGCTGCTTTTAGAAAAGGATCTCTGTGTTACAGTTAGCGCACGGACACATGAGTAACGTAGTACCATACTCTTGCAAAAAGTCAGCAGTAATACTCCAGTAGTTATGTTGGCTCTTTTTGCAACATTTTTGTGACTGATGGGATCATCAATCAGAGATGCAAACCTCAGTTTTTTACCAAAACTTTTGCATAGGTTTTCATTAGCTCAGGCAGTTTGGCGAGCATCAGAGTTGTTACCTGTTTCTTGTCAAACCACAATCAGAGATCAACCTCTCTCCTTAGGCTATGATTTTGTACTTCCTTTTTACACAATAGTGATTCCTTTTTATTTTATTATACAATTCAGAACTAGCTGCATCTTATTGTCATGTTTAAAACATTAAATCTTACTTCTGATACTTGTGCCACAAAACTGCTTTAATTGCTGTTTGGAAAGCTTCAAATTTAGCTAGATCAATTGAATTCCAAGCATTTTGTTTTTTTCTGGTCTTCATCTCTAGATATTTAAGCCAGTTTTAATCACAGCACAGACCTGTACGTAAGGACAGCTTAAGAAACTTCCCTTTTTTGTTCTGAAAATTCTTACCAAGTGACATAGAGAATATTTAACATTAATTAGGCCAAAATGTAGAACATGAAGGTACACACAATAATGCTTTCTCTCTACATTGTATTAGAAAGGTTGCAATGGGAGTGGTACTTAGACTGGTGCTACCTGTCAAGGAGACTTTATAAACTAGGGAAGTACAATGAAAATGAATGAAAAATATGCTGAAACACCTTTATTTGTTAATCTATAAAACAGAGAGCTGGTAGTAGAAGTAATAACATTTGTACATGTCACGAACATGTCAATTGTAGATTGCTACCTAGAAGGGTACAGGAATAAATTATCTTAAATGACAACACTAAATTTTGGTTAGTCAGTAAGGAAAGTAAGAATAAGCCATTTTTTCCTTATTTTAAAACCAGTGGTTCACCAAAAAGACCAAGAAAGTTATGGTTCCCAGAGGTTACTACGATAGCATTTAATACATTTTCTCTGAAAGTTCTGTTGACTACCTTCCAAACATGTCTATAGACATAGACATGTGTCTATACAAACAGATATATGTCTTCCAAACCTGTCTGTAATATCTATATAAAACACACAGTCCAAATGCAACCAAGGAGGATATTCATCCTCAATGTGGAATTTTCTAATGCCTATTGCTTGCCATCTATGGTACAAAATGTTCAAAATGGTGGGAAAGGAAAAATAAATTTCCCCAAATGTCAGTTTCTTAATAGAAGCCTTTATTTTGAGTCTTTAAAACATAATCATTTAGGAAATGCTTATGAATGCTAAAGTAATTTACAGAAATTACTTTTATGAAATGCTTTAAAATGAGAATGTGGTTATAGCTGAAGTTATCTACAAGGTTTAGGACTCAAGTATTGTTAGCTTGACACTGAAGCTGTCCTTGTTCGATTACTTGCAAGTGAAGTTTGAGAAGTGAGACAACTGACTGATGAAAAGAAACACAGAACATAGAGAAGAAACGTGCATAACCCTCTTAACAGCACAGAAGAAGGAATCAGAGAATTTTAAAGAATAAGCTGTCCTGGTTTCCACTGGGATAGAGTAAGTTTTCTTCTTTGTAGTTAGTACAGTGCTGTGTTTTGGATTTGGTGTGACAACAATGTTGATAGGACACTGACATTTTTATTTTTTTGCTGGGTAATGTTTACACTAAGTCAAAGACTTTTTGGTTTCTTGGGCCCTGCCAGCAAGAGGGCTGGAGGAGCATGGGAAACTGGGAGGGGACACAGCCAGGACAGATGACCCCAACTAGCCAAAAGGATATTTCATACCATATGATGTCATGCTGAGTATATAAACTGAGGGAAGAAGGAAGGTGGGGACATCTGGCATTATGGCATTTATCTTCCTAAAGTAACCATAACACATGATGCAGCCCTGCTTCGCTGGGGATGGATGAACACCTTCTTGCTGATGGGAAGTGGTGAATGAATTCCTTGCTTTGCTTTTCTTGTGTGTGTGGCTTTTGCTTTACCTATTAAATTGTTCTTATCTCAACCCTTGAGTTTTACATTCCTTTCTGATCCTCCTCCCCATCCCTCGGGGTGAGGCAGAGTGAGCAAGCGGCTGCACGGTGCTTGGTTGCCGGCCAGGGTTAAACCACAACATAAGGAAACCAAGAAACTCCAAACTATCAAGAGGGAGAATGACATTGATTGTCCCACAGGTGACTAGAAGATCACAGAGAATGAAAATGGTATCATTTTCTGAGCTACTTCTAAGACATTCTGAGAGATTTCAGTAATTCAACCAATACTCCTATTTCTCAAGCATACAGGATACTTCTTAATCTTAGAATTCTGAATAACTAAAATGAAGAAAGAATATATGTATTTGCTGAACTGAGACTCAAACAGATGAATTATCTCTAATGATGCTGTTTTGCTGAGGAAGACACTTTTCATTAGGGACTGATTAAAATTTGATGTCTACATGTCATTTCAGGATGATTAGAGAGAAAAAAAAAATAAAACTGCCTTATTTAAGAAAACATTTTCCTTACTTTCTGTCTGATGCATGTGGCAAAGCTTTGAAAAATCAATCATCAGAAGCATTCTCTCCATGTTCGTCTTTTGGGCAGGGTTTAAACTAAAAATGCTGTGCAATTACAGAAAAGAAAAACAAAAAAGCCTTTAAAAATGGTTTACTGGTAATAGGAAAAGCTTCATGTAAATAATTTCAATATTTTTGTGGGATAAATTGACGTACATAAACATATACACCACAAAAATTAAGCATTAATCTCAGGGGAATACAGATCTTTAAAGAATCCAATTGTTTTTTCCATAATGAAATGCTGCTTTTTATGCAGAAAAATAATCCAGTAGTTCCAAAGATTAATTGAATTTTATTTATATCTCAACACATTTTGCAACTGTAGTAATTAGGAAATACCTGCTCTATTAAAATGCAAGAAGTTATCAAAGATTCTTCTTGAAGTTAGAATCATACCACAGTTGCAAATACTATTCTGAAATATAAATATTTTTAAAAACTATATACATTATTTAACTATAAATACGCTATATGAAAACCAAACAGCTCCTTGAATATTAAAAAGGACTATTGTATTACAAATCAGGTAAGCGTTTGAATCTCAGGTAGATAAAAGTATGTTTTCAAGCTTTATTAATCTTAGTAACACAGGTTAGTAACCAGCCACAGTTATAGTAGATACTTTTTCTACTAGAATAGTACCTGAGGGGCAACTCTGAGGCCCACTGAGTTAATTCAGACTTCTAGTAATGACATCAACGCAGCATGATTTTCCTTTCAATTTTATATGAATATAGTTTAAAGAACCGGTAAACTCTCAAGGAATGAACACAGGATCAGGTGGCTCTCCTTCATAAGCATAGCTGGCATGCTTTGTTGTTTTGTTAATTCATGTAGTCTTCATTACAGTGGCTGGCATCTTTTTCTATGTCTAAATATGATACCACATTTCAAAAACATAATTTGTTTATATTCTGTTCAATATACTCCGATTATGGATATGTGCATAATCCTTGCAATAAACATTTCAAATCTCAATGTGAAACCATAAAATGAAAATGCTTTTCACTTAAATCTCCTGTTAAGTTAAACTCCTTTGCAGTTACTTTGAAGAGCTGCTATAAGAAGGAGGGAATCTGGCTTTATGCTAGAGCTTTCTGATTATGGTCCTTTTCTGGAAAATAAGTTCATGTGCAATTCCCCTCCAAGCTGAAGAAGGCTTGAAGACAAGTCTCTGCTGCTTGAAGGAGTACACTAAGTAAGAGATACTATTTAAAGTACAGCATTTGTCTCTGCCCTCTGGAGACTGCCCATTGTCCTGAATTGGAGACGGAAACACCTGCTCTCCAGATCCATCCTCCCACTGCATATGCTTGTGGTTTTCAGTCTCCTACTTCCTACATTACTCTTGCAAGGGCACTGAATTGCACTACTGGGCACCTAGGACTTCTGGATAGCCAGAAGTACTCTTTGCAGGCACCTACCACTGCCAGTTGGTACCACCCATACACCCAAGTTTGAGCTTTCTGATTCAAGTTGCTCAATCAAAGAACCTATGTTAAAGACATTTAAAACCTAAACTGGCCAGGGAAAGAAGGTGTGCTAGTCACTTTTTAACTTTCCAGACCAGTTTTCAAATCCTTGTAGGCCATAAATTAAAATTCTGTATTAGGAGCTTTTTTCCCCACAATGATCCTAGAAAACTTTTGTCCTGAGTAGTTAATATCAATATGTATAAAAGGATCAGGAGCTCATTTTGTGGAACACTCCAGCAAATGTATTAGTAGTATGTCATGTAGTAGATATAAACACACAGAGGGACCTGCAGGTTTACATTACTTATATCAACATAGATGCCGCAGTTCAGTATTAACGCAACAAAATTGAGTAGTCAGAACTAAGACAACAAAGATTCTGGATTTTCTGCAACATTAATTAGATTTAATTTAACGTGTTTCATTTTGCTTATTTTCCTTATTAAAAACAAACCAGCATGAAAAATCATGTCATAGATTGCAGTTCAGCAAAGTCCCATTTACACAAAATCTTAAAGACATGCTTATTCCACAAAATTTTAAGCAAATAGTAATACATCCCTATTACAGGTTAAATGTTAATGTTATTTAAGCTATGGATTTACTGTATAGGGCAATATATTCATTATTATGTTATCTATAAGGAATATCTATTACATTTTCATGGTAACTTATTGTGTTAAATGAAGCATTTTTTCACGGTATATTTAAACTTTCTGAAAAAATTGCTGAATGCATTCTCCTGATACATATGACTTGACTTGTTTACTCCCTCTGTTTAGATTTTGTATGGTCTAGTATGACTGTTTACTAGGAGCTTTTTTTGTTATGGACATTTAGAAAATGCACATTAAGTCTTTAGCAAATTTTATTTATACATTTATAGATAAAACATTTGAATTTATAGTACATATTGTATTAGTCAAAATTGTACAGTATAAATAAACAGTCTTTGTCCCATTACATATGAAGGTGGTTCTGCTACTGCATTTCTTTTGACAAAGCTCTTCTACTTTCATTGTTTGTCTATTTTTTTCTAAAATAACTCCTTAGCTACTAAATTAATTGATAGCATTCCTCTTAACCCTCTAATATTAAAACCTGGTAAATGTTCTATATTTTATCAGGTTTCTTGACTTAATTTATTCTTGTACTGAGTATTAAGAGAGCACTAGGGTGAGTACTTCAAGAATGAGTGTTGCTTATGACTGACTGCATGCTCTCATGGAGAAGTGAGCAAGGGGAAAGCCAAGCTGCAATTTTTCTTTTAAACCAGCTTCATGACAGAGGTCATAGTACTGGCATGAAGACAACCTACTAAATCACTTCTTGCCTTTCCCTTTGCTCACTTCTTCAAGACAACATGTACTTACAGCTAGACATTCATCTTGGGATTTGTGTCAGAGTAGTTTTACAGGAGGAAGGAGGGAGTCTTAAGTGAGAAGCTAAGGACTGAAAGATTAATTTTCCTGTGGGTATCTCACTGTCACATTTGAGTTTTACATGACTTTAGACATGCTATTATCAGAATTATTACTGCTCCTGACTCACAGTGGAATGCTGTAAATGGGTAGCTGTAAAAAATGAAGCATTGCCTTTTCCCTTATATTTGACACAATATTCAGATCTGCGTTTTAGAACAACCAACAACTAATAAACTAAAGACAAAAGCTAAAATAAAAATAAAAATTTAAAGCAAAACAAAGCACAAAACTCACACAACTCAAAAAGAACATCAAACACTGAGTTTATTTCTGGAGAGAGGGAGAATTAAGGGATAATTTACAAATTAAAGAAGGTGGAAATAATAGTAAAAACCCAAAGGTTAACAGCACATTAGAATGAAATCAAAACATAAAATCTTAGGAACTTCTGCAATTCATACTCTTTCTACCCTGTGTCAATATAGTCAGCTAGTCTGTTATTATTTCTTTGATGATCCACTTCTCTATAGAATATCAGTCTAGTTTTCTGATGAAGCAAACAGTAAATTTTTATCAGGGCTCTGCAACTGTCAGCAGCTCCCTGGGGTTGAAGGCCAGAAGCAGTGGGGATTCCCCATTGGGGCCATAATGGCAGGGCTGTGTGGCCAAGGCCTGTCCCATCGTCCCAGCCCTCCCAGAGGACACACCAAGGATGGGTTGGGGCATTGGCTCAGAGGTCTCTGCCAGGGTCCATGTCCAGACCAACAGGGTCCGTGGCCAGACATAAGCATTGCTGTGACACTGCAGCTCAGGTGGGTATCAAAGGGAAGATCCCTGGCTTAAAAGCAATTCCCCAAAGAAGGAACAGCTGTTACTCAGGCAGCTTCTGAATTTCTTAATAAAATCTTTTCTCACCAAAACAACAAAGTTTAGAGTCAGCCAACAAACTTGTGAAAGACGGGAGTGGGCTTAGGGTCCTGACAAATTTTGATCTTGATTTGCTTTCTGTGAAGCCTGCTTAAAAATCTTTCTTTCCTCCAACATTTAATTTTTATAAAAGATCATATAATTATACAAAAATACTTTCATAAAAGTTAGAACACAATAATAGATTTACACAAAACCAGGAAGGAAGCAAAATTGTAGAGTAAATTCAATATATTTTAAAAGCCAAAGTCCTAAAAACTTAATTTATGGTTCCAGTGTATATAATTTACTTATCTTGGGAATAAAAGAAACTTGACATGAATAAAATTTATTTGTAGGAGTGAAATGCCCACATTCAAACGAATGTAAATAAAGAGACAGCCAATATGCACTTAAACTACCTGCTTATTTTGAAGGTGGGTTTTGGTGTTGCAAGCAGCTGATTTCTGTTTGCTTACATGCATATTTTAGTATGGTTGGAGTATCTTTTGTTCTTCTATTAGAAGACTACATCCAAAATGTTTGTTCTTTTATTGTATTACCCTTTTAAATTGTGTGCACATTTCTACTACTCCTTGTTTTCTAGGAGTTTTATATGTTCAGTCTAACAAAACAAAGACTGGGTAAGACTGCTGTCCATAAATACATTAGTAAGGTAAACACCAGTAACGTCTTGCATTTACCTTTCAGTTGTGTTAAGTGGGACAAGAAATAGCCAGCCACAAAGGACTATGGTGAGTTGACTTCAGCCAGATGCCCACCTAACAGCTCCTTCACTCTTCCTCCCCAACAGGAAGAGGAGGGGCAAAATAAGGTGGAAAAGCTCATGGATCGAGACAAATACAGAGACATCACTTACCGATTGCCATCACGGGAAAAATAGGCTTGACACTTGGATGCCTGGATCCCCATAGGTCATGGGAGTGCTGTGGGTCTCCCATATTCCAGGGTCCCCAGGTCACCTGGGTCCCCATGTGTAGTGGGAGTAGTAGAGGTAGGCCCAGATGATGAGTGGCCCTGTGGTTGCTGGTGTCTGAACGTGGGGCAGCCCTGGTCTCTCATCACAGGGGCCACATCTGCAGCCCACTTGCACACCTGCACCCACTGCAATTTCAAATGTAGATGAAAGCTCTGAGGTGTAACACTCACTGAAGTGCAGTCCTGCTTCAGCCTTTCAGTTGTGTTAACTGGGGCCAGAAACAGCCAGTTTTCATACAGGGTTAATTAGTTTATACAAAGAATTGTGCAATAACGCTGCCTGTGGCAGAATCATCTGTACAGTATTACAGAGGATGTTTGTCATTGCTTAAAAAATTTTGTGGTTGGCAAGAGCATTAAAACATAACTGCCATGTTAATCCACAGGGTAGGCACTGAAACAGACAAAAAGGTTGATCAGATTCAAACCAGGTAATCCTAAATTATTACTTTTAGTTCCTTTCTTTGTGCAGTCATAAATACCTAGATTATTAGGTACAAGATACTATCTTTCACAGATTATTAAGTACAAGATACTATCTTTCACTTTCTGTATATGAATTAGCATATTTACCAGTAAGAATGATAAAAGTTTTCTGAAGTGTGATTTCCTGACACAAAAAAAAAAAAAAGGAAAATTATCATAAAATTCTTATCATACAAAAATATATTGTATTTTACTGAACAATAATAAGTGTCCTTCCTGTGATATATTCTCTGTAAAGTTGTCTGAAAATTAGGGTTTATGCTGTGTGAAATTTTGTGGTTGGTTTATGTACATTATTTCTGATCTGAATCAAACAAGAAATAAATCCCAAGAAATGGAAGATGCTCACACTTCAGGGTAACTTTCTTTCTTATGAACCTCATCTAATGGTAGATGCATCCATGGAATTCTAAACTAAGTGGACTATTTAGATGAAAAAAAAAAAATAAAAACAAACCCCTAAAAACATGAGGAAGTCAAACACTGGAACAAGCTACTCAAAGAGGCTGTAAGATCTCCATCCTCAGAGGTATTCAGGACTCAAACAAGTTCCTGAACAACCTCATCTGATTAGAACTTCTTTGAGGAGGTAGGACTAGTGGGCTTTTGGAGATCCATTGCAAAATGGATCTACAGATTATTTTATTTTATTTTTTAATGACCATGAAAATGTCATGCAAGGCACTGTCCATTAGGTATTTGGGACAGTTGCAATGTAAAAGCTGAAATTAAGAATATGAATGTGACTGTTTGTCAGTTATTATACCATCCTGATGGAACAATGAAGATAAAAATGAAGCTCAACTACTGTTAAAACATTTGTGTGTATCTACAGCCATCACTTCTATGACTTTCTTAGCCTCAATAAAAGGTTTCCCAGAAACAATTAGGAGTTTTTCTCTGCTGGATGTCTCTCTAATCATCTTTAGTATCACTTACCTCTTTGATTAAATGTTGTCAAAAGTTGTCTTACAACACCTTATCTTAAAACAATCACAACACCTTATCTTAAAACAATCTTATCTATAACAGTGGCAGGTCATTTTGTCATTTTGTAATTTGTTCATGCAGTGCTCTTAATTCCTATACTTTGCAGAGTATTGCTGTAATCTGTGAGTGGTATTATGCTTTTCCCTTTTCACAGAAAAAGACAATTAATGTTAACTTTTCAAATGTACACACGCTTAAATTGCAAGCAAGCTGTCATCATAGTTGTCTTTTTTATCTAAAACCAGTGTAAATAATTTTCTTTCAGAGCTTCATATTTTTGTAATTCTCCATTTCATATGGAGGGAAAAAAATGTTGGGTTTTTTTCAGCAGTTGATTTAAGACAAAGACTTTCACATCATTATGCATTATAACTGAAATATAGGCCTTCTTCTTAGAATTCGTAACAGTTATCACAGCAAAAAGATTGATTACAACACAGTGATGGTGAAACACCTATTTTGTCCTAAATACCTATTTGCCAACCAAAAGATTGCTCTTTGTTGGAGCCATGGGACCTAATTTTCAATCAAAGGTTATTATTGGTAATACATTATTATTGGTTTATGAAAATTGCAACGCTATTAGCACCCACCCATTTAATTGAGGTTAGATTCTAGACTAAGCAGAACATCACTAATTCTTTTTCAAAAATTTGTGAGTAGATCCTGACTGATGGTCTCATTCAATTTGTAGCAAAACATGCACTTAATTTTGAAGTTGGTGACAATTAAATACATCTTTAAAGATATGTAATTGTTTAAATGCAATTCTTAATTTGATTGGGAATATTTTAGATTAAGTAAAATGAAGCAAAGCAAGGAGAAGCAGACCATGGCAAGACTCAGCACTATTATTTGCATTGAATGCAGCATGTGCTACATTACCTTATTATCCATTAACCTTGGTTAATCTACATGTGTACTTTACGTCAAACATCTGCTCACATGTATTTGAAGTCTAACTATAGAAATTATAGATACGCTGATCTGGCAGTTAAATCTCTAAGTTAAAATGACATTCAGTGTATAGTTTATAATTTTCAGAGGCAAATCCCTTAGAAATGTCTGAATACTGCAAAAATGCATTTGAATAAATACATTCTTCAGCACATACTGCAAGAATAAAAGTATAATTTTTGTAAACTCTCCCTTCTAAAAAAATTATACTTAGATACAGTTGATTATTCAATATGTATTTCTCTTAAATTGTATTAGTGTACAGACAGTTCTAGTGCTTCCCTAGCAGCACCTCAAAAATAACATGAATATCTTCCTATAGTTAATAACAAGGAAAAAAAGGAAGAACAAATTTTCCAGATGATTAGTTATTAGCACAGTCAGAAGATGAAACCTTTTAAATTCTTAACAGATATTTAGATACATTTGTTCAGTGTATTTCCTATCACAGCACAATTCTTCTTGAGACAAATAAAGAATTACATCAGGAAGTGTTCCTCTCTCCTATTTTCTCCCTCTCCAAAGTTTAAAATCCATTTTGTATATTTCTGCCTTTCAGCTTTTGGAAAGAAAAAAAGAGAGAGAAAGAGACTTTTTTCCCCTCTGTTTATTTCCAGAATGTAGAGAGATATTAATGACTGGTTTCATTTAAAACCAAACACATCTTCAATCTCTAGAAATCTCATTTCCTATTCTGTTCTGGTGATGCACATCTTAATGATCCCACATATCTCTTACAGCTTTACATTTGCCTGAAATCAAGAATTCAAGAGAAAATATATACATACATACTTATTTAGATATATATCTGTCTTTTACTGTCTGGAGGTAGAAACAATAGAGAATACAATTTCCTATATCTGCTAAGAAAGAGAACATGAAATTATTGAGATCTTTCCATGTGAATGAAAAGAGCTTTTGGAAGGAATCCAGCCACTGTCTTTTTTCTCTGTCTGGTGAAATCAGTTCCAACTTAAGTATATGAAGTGCAGAAAAAGTCATTTGATGTCTTTTTGAGAATTCTTATACAGTCCTAATAATCAATAATGAGTGGAGAAGCATCTGACGGAAAACTGTACCATATAGGGAGACATATAGGAAAACTTATTTGTTGCTTTAAGATACTGTGCTTTTTATTATTTCAAGCCTCCAAAAGGAAACAGCAATTCCTATGAATGTTGTCTTTTATCTGCAAACAAATTCATGCTTAAAAACAAATCTGATATTACTTTTCTTGCTTTTAAAATCTGTTAAAGGATAAAAATAGAAGAAACAGCATTTCTATTTAAAAGTCTATAAGGAATACAGATCAGACAATTCCAAAAAACTTCTAAACAGTCCTACAAACAAACACCAGACACACAGAAAAACAAGCTATGGGATCAGCCAAGGGGAATAGTCTATCATTCAAAATGTCTGTCTTTGACACATTTAACAATGTATTGTGGCTATCTGACCTTGATGTTATAATACAAAAATCATATAGTAATTACTAAACCATTCTCATAAGGAAATTACAGAGCACATGTACTGCTCTGCCTCCTTTGAGTGTAAAGGATTTTGAGGTGACTAGTTCGGCTGTAAACTATCAATGAAGTCAGGAGAGATGAGTCGCAGCTTCGGTGAATAACTGCAAACAAAAGCATCCAAGGGAAAAAAAAAAACCACACAAACCAAAACAACCCACATTATAATGTGGCATTGTGCTGACTAAGCAACACTAACAGTTACCTATTGTATTTGGGATCCTGTGACATTAATGGCAGTGGGCATGAGGTTCTGAAGTGCGTATTCACAGACACCTGAATGAATGGGGTTGGATAAATTATGATTCATATTCATAGACCATTGTTTTGAGTAAGTCCCAGAAATATGAAGTGCAATCAGATTAATTTTTTAAATTACTGTTCATTTTGCATAACTCTGAAAACATGACTGCTGTCCTCACAACACAGACTGACAATGTTACAAAGTCGTATATTATACGTCTTCCTGGTATGTTTTGTTTTCATATTTTCATTTTAAAATTATACAGAATGATGTGTGTACAAACTGCACATCACCTGATGGGATATATGGGTTTGCTTCCCCACTTTCCTTTAGCATACCAAATGGTTGAATCACTAATTAATCATTAATTAGTATCACATAGACTTTAAAACATCTGTGGAAAATTATGTATCTTTATGAAGCATTCTGTGTATGATACATCACACCTGGCTATGTCAGTACACACTGTTATACCGAATTATTGGATTGGTGTGCTTCGTTAAATTGAATTAGTTTTAAACATTCTCACCATTTTTTTCTCTATGCTCTTTTTTTAATCTTTTTTCTTGGAATGCCTCAAAAAAAATTTATTCTTTCAAGCAATTCAGAAAGGCCAGCATACCTTACTTCCAAGTTATTTTATCCCTTTTCTGTAAGCAACTTTTCTCTTAAATAGATTTAGACATTTTTCCATGGATTTGCCTTTCTGTTTTTTACCCTAACAACTCTCAAAAGATTACTGCCAGCATAAATATCTCTAGGCATGTCATCTCATTTGTAAGTTAGGAGCATATGCTATCTGTTTAATCATTGCAGAGAAATAGATGCTACTTGAGCATGACTCAGCATCAAAGCTCTGATCAGTCTGATCTGATCACTCAGAGTAGGGTACTGCTGGAAAACATAATAGTTGACTCCATATCATGCACCCGGCTTTTTTTCCCAAGGAAAACCAGATGCAGAGAAGGAGGAGATCCACATTCAGATGCCAGTGTACACACAGCTGGGGTGCCTATCTGTATGTGCAACACAGGAATAAATCCCATAATACATACGTCAGAAGTAACTTTAAAAAAACCTAAGCTATATTCCTAAACTAGATGGCATAAATATGCTTTTGTCTACTATGTCCTTCCAGGCACTCAAAGACAACATAAATATTTTATCTGTTTCTGCTGTGATTCTGAAAGAGTTTAAAGACTAATCACACTCACTCGCAGTCTGTACAAGACATATACAAACCTGTACAAAATAATGAGAGGTTGTACATGTGTACCTGAATCAGTTTTTATCACACTCAAAACTTTCTTATGGGCAAAAAGAGAACACATCTTTTCTGCAGACAGAGGTAGTCCAAGTAATATTTTAGCAGTCTAATCAAAATACAACAAGCAGCTATCGTGAATCTAATCACAATGATGTTAACCATTTTCATTCAAATTGTTAAATTATTCCCAATTCCCATTAATAATTCAGTTAAAAGCACTGTGCATATGGATTTTGTAGTATCTTCCTCTGTTCTCTGTTGCTATACTTACCTTTGTAAGCACCTGCAACCAAAGGTCAAAGGCTATTTTTTCCTACCATGGGATGCTGTGGTGGGTTGCTAGTATTCAGAGTCCTTTATCAACAGGAGTATAATGTCAGTAGTGGTTCACTTTCTTTCCTCTTCAGTCTTGCATGTGGTGTTCTTTTTCATGTTTCCAAACAGTCTGTTGTTAACACTTCTTTTTGCCTGGTGCAAAAATTTAGTTTCAATGATTATCAAATTTTGTTAAACCTCTACCATATGTGGTACAATTGCTTGGTACAGTTCTATAAAGCTAAGCTGAAGCTGCAAGCAACTTAGAAGACAGTCATCGGATTGTTGGGCAACATGGTGCTGCAGCTAAAACTAAGCTGAAAGAAAGTCAAGACCAGGCAAATGCATAAAAGCCTGAAAAGGCATTAGCCCTTTTACTGGTAAGTTAGTTGAAGAACTGTGGTGGGCTAACTGTGAAAAAACTACATTTGCTCTGGTGCAATGCTATACTTGTGTTTGTTCTTATGCGTCCTCTGAAGTCTTACAGAATCTAAGATCTCATCACTTATGCATGGCTTTTGTAACAAATTACAGTCTTCTATTTCATTATCTCACTTCTTTATTTGATGTTTTCCTTCCTACAGTGAACCTTTCTCTGAAGGTAACAGTTTCCCTTCTGCCCACAAATTCTTAACCTGCTTACCCTGCTGAATTCTCTGAATATCTAAGATTCTGTAAGTGTAATTTATTTTTTTTTATAAACTAGGCTTTAACAAGTTAGTTTTCTGAGGCTGAGCTACTCATCCAAACATGCCAGAGGTAAACAAGCACCTTTCCACTTATGTCTAAGGGCACATCCATCTAGCACTGGGTTGTAGTTAAGTACCTTTGTATTAAAAATATAAGTATTTCTTATATGTGTCAGTTTCTGTTTTTTCTCTGTGCAGTGTGTCTAAAATAATGGGAAGATTGTTTTGCAATTCAGCAGAACAGTGTTTTTACAGAATGAAAGCAAGGATATGTCTTGTATGTGTTGGGGGAAGGCACATGGGAATGCTTGAACAGGAAAAAAAAAAAACAAACCAAAAACCAGAAGCCAACACAAACATATACACAAAATGAATCCATAATGTTTATTGTTGCCAGGTTATTGTATTAGATTCTTCATAGTGTAATTCATTTGAGAGTTAAAATATTCATACAAAATACATACCTTGTAAGTAGAGATATAGAAATTCTCATTTCCTTTCAGATCTTCCATCCAAAAAAAAATCAAAACTCCAACCCCATACCTTGAGTTTCTCTTAATAAGCTTCAAAACCTGAAAACCTCTTTCTTAAAATATTAAGTTTTAAAAAAGAAATCTATACATGTCAGACTCCTAAATGCATTTTTTCTGCATATGTTTGGACACGGTGTTGAAGTATTCAACCCTACATATTCTTTTGCATTTGAGTGTTCCTATCAGTAGCGTTTTCATTGGCTTATGCTTTAAAACAGGAAAAAGAGAATCAAATCTGCCATGTAAATACCTCTCTTTTTCAGAGCTTCCTCATAACTGATATTCTTTTTTTGTATTTCCTGATCTTGCAACAGAAGTAAACTCAATTTTTTGGTAGTTTCACACTCCCTTGTGTGTCCCAGCCTGTATCTGTACATTATTGCAAATTATTAATTTATCATAATACAGAGGAGGCTATTCAACAGCTGCCAGTATTGGTCAATATGTTTCCCATTAGCTTCAGTTTAAGTGCAATTATAACAAGGCTGGTTGTGACTGTGAAAACAGCACCTGTAAAGTTTCGTTTTTGCCTTTTTAAAATAAACTCCTAGAGTGAAGTAAGTGGTCTCTACAAAAGTTTTTAAAGAAAGAAGAAATAATCTGAAAACACAAAAAATAAATTTAATAAAATCCAATATAATGTTTGAGATTCAAATGACAAAAGGGAAAATGTACAGGAAACCAGACAAAAATACTTGTTCGGGAACTTTGGGTTTGTTTGGGTTGGTTTTGTTCTTTTTTTCTCTGCATGATGCAATTTCTTTTTTTTTTTTTTTTTTTTTTATAGCACAGACTGCCACTGTAATATAAAGCCTCAGTTAGTTTTGACAGCAATAATTCAGCGATACTTCACACTTTCCTTTGGGGACAGATTCATCAAATCGTTGCTGGAGGCATTCAGACACCCGCAGTAAAAGTCACAACATTGCTAACAACAATATACAGCTTAATAATACCCTATTTTTCACTTAGAAAATTACCATACTTTACAACATAAATTTCTCCATAGGAGATTTTATTAACACTGGTGAATACAAATGCCATCAGCAGCAGCCTGAGAGCACTTGAGTAATGAAAAAGGCCACAAGACACCATCAATGATATTGGACTTCATATCATACCATGTCATAAACTCACACAGAGATACACTTCAGACTGCAGTTGAACTTCCATTATAATTCAAAGGTTTTATTTAAACTTCCTGAGTTTGCCTGACTGCAATTATTTATTTGTTTGTTTGTTTATCCTGGTAAAGCTGCATGAAATCTATTTTTCATTTTTTGTAAATTGATATGAGTTTGTTCTAGTAAATATGAAGAACTGGATTGCTTGTTGGACTGTACATAAACTGGCAGTAAAGACAGATGTAAATCACTTTTTGTTCTGCTTGTGAGCAAGAACATGCATCCAAATATATGGTATTGCTTTGAGTTGCTGACTGAGCGAGCAGCTAGAGGTCCTGGGGCAAGCCAGCAGATTTCAGCTCAGGTTTCGTCCACAGGAAGGCATGTTTTTATGTTATGGAACTGCCTAAGATGCTTTTAAAGTAACACAACTGCATATTTCTCTTGTTTTGGAGTCTATGTGAAAATCAGTTTCAATACAATTTACACTTTTGTTAAAATGGTTGAGGCTTACTTCAAATGAAAATAATGCAATCCTAATTTTAATGTGGCAAGTCCTCATGATCAGTGAATAAAGACAGATAAGTATTCTTTCCTCATGATGAGTAGATCTTTCTGATATCATTCATCATTCACATTGTTTATTCTTTCCTAATTTCTCTGTAGGATGATCATCTTATAAGAACACTGAATTCACACATCATGTATCATCTGGCTTTGTTTCCTCTTCCCTTACTAGGTGATGAAAACTTATATGCATTTATCAAACACACAACTTCTAAATGCCATGGAAACATTTCAGATCTAGTAAAAGAACTTCATGCCATTTATTTTTTCCATTGGAGAGAACAGTAATGAGATGTGCACACTGTGCCTGTGATTAATACGTAGCAGACAGAAAACCCTGCATCAGTTTTAAACACAGGAAAGGAATACTGAAAGTTCTAATGAAAGAATTGAAGACAGAGACTCAGGCTGATTAATAGAAGATTTTTCTAAGATGAATCACCATTTTATAGAAAAAAGAAGATAATAAAATGACATGATTTTTCATCATGGAATTATCAAAATAAAGCTTTTTATCTTCACTAAGCTGACTGTGCTATTAGAATTCAAACCAGGATATAATGAAGTCATCCGTTTTCTATATGGTAGATCTAGTCCATCTGTCCATAAACCTGCTTGTAAGTTTGATATTAAATTTTTTTGCTTTCATGTGCAACATCTTCCAAAGCCAAGCCAAAGGAAAATCCTCCCTCTGGATCTCCACAGTATTTGGTGTCACACAGACAGAGAACAAAAAGACTAGAAGACAATCTGTAACTAACATAGAAAACAAGAGACAACAACTGAGTGGATTCAAAAAGAATGGAAGCAAACCCAAAACAGTTATTAATTCATACTCAACACAACAATCATAGGACACCAATTGTCTAATTGTTAGCAATTGTTTTGAAGAGACTGCAACAACAGAGGAGTCTCTGGGAGAACATGAAGGAAAATAGTAAGGTACACTCCAGCTAATAGTCTTGATTGGCTAGTGCTGCGCAATGCTCTTGGAAGATGTGGCAATAAACAAGCCTAAAGAGCTTCTGTATTAATGTTAAGATTTCATAACACTAAGCAATGGGTAAGAGATTTACAGTAACAGCAATAGCAGTATTTCTAGTAGGCTTGTAATATAAATTAGCTACATTTTGTTGCCGTGTTATATAAAGATTTATTGGTACAAGTTGAACATGGTCACATAGCTCGCTCTTGACAAAGCCATAGATTACTTTCACAGTCCATCTCATGTTAAGCGTGTAATATCTGTCTCACATTACTCATCAAACACGAAGTAGGAGATACGACAATTTCAGGATATTTCAGAAGCAGTCTTCGTGCATATAAGATTAATTCTCAGCATCACGAGTCTTCAAAAAAATCTAGTAACCAAAGTGCTTTAAAAATACAACTTTGTAATGCCCAGTTTTAGCTGACTGCCCCCACTCCCCACCCCATCCCATCCCCCGGCATAATTGAAAACTTACAGCTGCAAATATATAATTTATATATGATCCAGATGTAAAATTAAACATCTCAGAACAAGATCCAACACAATTTGAATAATATATGGAGCCACTCTGAGTTAGCTAATAGACCTATGTCTCTCCTGTGACGTTTTAATAATTCTCAAGCTTCTCTGCCATCTAACGGTGAATGAGGAAGACTGATCCACCCTGTGGCAAGACTTACCTTCAAAGAGAACCTTATGTCTACATTGACTGCAGACAAACACAAATGACAACCTAGGTTATCTATGAGATGCTGAAGCTGAGTAAGATGAATCCCACTTCCTATAGTAATTGGTGAACAGAAATAGAAAGACACAATGTCTATGAAAGCACTTAGTTCCTGAGGCTTCTTGCAGACTCCGTATGGTCAAACTACTAAATCAATCTAGATCTAACAGATTTTAAGGTTGAAATATTTGATTTTCACTCAATTTGACATCCTCTTGTGTTTGTGACAGAATCTGGAATTAAATAGTCCATATTCTTCTGTTTCTTTTGATAATCCTGATTCTCCAGATCTCAACGATTATCTCATTTTATAATTGAAGAATTAAAATAGAAAGGGTGGAATTAATCTGCCTTAACCTAACTGTCTAGAAGATTTATACTGGAGACTAACATTGTCTATGCTCATTTTCTGTATTGCCAATGAAGAAAATCAGGTATTTTTCAGAGAAGAATTCAACCCTTCTCTCTCAGATCTTATTAAAAACAGAGACAGCCTAGGATAACTAAGTTAGACTTATGCATTTAACTTTTTGTGATCTAAAAATTAGGTGACATTAATCCTACTGATCAAAATGATGCAGCCTTTCCTCTCACCATTGAATGACTTCTCTAAGTTTGAAAATGCTAATGTTGCTGGTGCATATCTTATCTGCCTGGACAGTAAGCAGAGACACTCAGTAACCAGTCTTTTAAATGGTTTAATGTGTTAATGCATTGTAATGCCTCAGACTTTTTTCTCCTCTGTTCTAAGCAATGTTCACAACTTAGATTTTTCTTTATGCTTATATAACTTGATAATACTTTTTAAAAAGATTTATTTGATTAATGCATGCCATGCTATTTATTACATTTGAAGATTAGAGAAGTGGCATCCAGTCACTCTAAAATAATAGCACATCTGAAAAGCCACCTGCCCTTCCCTTTATTAGTTTTGCCTTTAAGAAATATGCTGGCCAAATGTAAAAATAAACCAAACTGCCTGAATTTGTGTCCATTTTATTTCCTAAGTGTTTGTTTCAGAAATTATATTTGGATTAGATTTTAAACAATTTGGGTCACAAAATAAAAACCTCATCTCATCTCCTAGATGAAATGAGTATCATGCCACATCTCTACTTATTTCATAAAAACAATATGGCTTTCAGAAAGACAAATTAACTGAAGGTGAAAATTTAATCTCAAAAGATCCAGTGAGTGGCTACAAACTTAAAGGAATGATCATGAACATTTTACACAATTAAAAAGTTGTAAGTAAGCTTTACAATTTGCTTATGCACACCTCAAGAAGGAGCTGTCTGCTGAAGGAATTATTTGAAAAAATTGCAAAACATCTTTTGTTTGTGTGATTGTCATGATTCTTTATGTTAATCCCCAAGTACAAGAAGGATTTAAAATTAAATATTTGGCAACTGGGACATCTAACCTTACTTATTTGTCCTAGAAATACAATTTTTAGAATGGAAAACCACCGGATTCCTTTTTTAGCTAAAAGGAGAATGTGTTTTTTTAACTAATAGGAGGGACAATGACCAGCATAATGGGCGAGTAGGTCATAAGGGATACTGGATGAGGGAAGCTTTTTTAAAAGAACTTAGTCATAGTAGCAGTTGACCTATACTATGAGAAATTTAAAAAAATGTATTACCACATAACCCTGACTTACACACACAACCTTTAGCTGAAATATGTTTTTGCACGTTAATACTGTTAATTTCAGAACAGACAACTGGCATGGCTACTCATGTCTCAAAAACTCAAAGTATTGTGAGGACAAGGGAATATCTGGCAAAGTTTAATCTTAAAAGTCTGAGTAGCAAATAAAATTCCAAAGTGGGGTAAACAACTATGCTATCAGCAGACCAGAATAGACTGGGAAGAGAACCAAAGTGAAAGAGCATTTTTCCAAAGAAGCAGTGTTTTCAGTGGAAGTGACAGATTTGCTCAACGTGTACAAAACTTAGTGCATCACATATATTCTAAGTCACATTTCCATTCAAATGAAAAATAAAAGACAATGATCAGCATTAATTAACTCCCACATATAGACAGAATGAAATTAATGAATTTAATCTCACCTTAGAAGTATGCAGCTAAGGTGGAAAAAAGAAATCCTATTCTAGTTTAAACTGAATCCCTCTGACCTTGTCAAACCCAGGACTTTCGTTTACTCATGACTGCTATTACCTAATCACTCATTTTCTTTTTTTGCCCACTAAGGACTAGTAAACTTGGGTGGCTTAAATCCTTATTTGAACTCTATATTGTGATTCCTGGGTTTAAAACCAAATCTTGCATGAACAATATTTTTCTCTGTATTTCCAGCTTAGTATCAGAATATTATGTCATGCAGAACTTTAGCACTTCAATTTGTCACAAGAATCTGGCATGGAAATTATATATGAAAAATCGAAAAGGGAAGATGGGAAATGTCACAGTTTCCTGAACATACAGAATTTTCCTGTGGAGTTTCAGTCAACATAATCTTGCATGATGCTTTTTCTCCTAAATCTTACATTTCTGGCTACTGTTGACCTCAGACCTGAAACAGTACTATGCAAATTATCAGTGAGCCTCCAAAAACACACCATAAGACTTTTTCTTGTTCAACAGATAAGATATGTCTGTACAACTAGAAGCTACAGTCCTTGATCTGTTTGCAAACCTTTTCTTCCTGTTGGATTCTACTATGTGGCCATTTTCATCTTTAGTACACAAAACCTCTGCCACCTGCTGAAAGCACAGCACAGTCCAGACTATTTCAGATGTATGAAATACAGCAACTTGCTCAACCTGCCTTTTGTTGACTTCCGTTTCCTACCTTCTAAAGATGATCTAGAAGGATCTTTATAACTTGAGGAATTAAATACAGCTTCTTCAGACTAAGCAGGCTGGCCAAGTTGTTCTGTAGTGAATCAGGAATGTTCTATGCTGACCTTTTAAGTCCGGTGTTCTGCCAACTAGCAAATTTCAAACTTTAGCAGGACTTAATTTTATTAGTCACATCTATTAGGTTTGTGGCTGCAAAACAATTCCGTGTAAAAGAAAATACTTTAAACTAGTCGAGTGAGGTAAGAAAATAAATTATGAGGTTGTTCATTGTCCCGTTACTGTATGTTGTAAAACTAATTGGTTTTGATCAGGAAACTGAGGGAAGGAGGTGCTTGTGAAAACTCTCTAAAATGTGATTTTAAACAATATCTGTGTTCCGAGTGGGTTTCTACCAAGAAGGAGAGGATGGATCTGAAAACAAGAATGTCAGGTATGTCCTTATGTAGCCATCCTTAGTTTTTTATGCTTGTACGACTTGTCGAGTTCACACCACTTTGTAGCTTTTATCACTAATAACTCTTCTGCATGGAAAAAGAAAATGAATGCTGAATGGTAATCATGGTTGCAATGTAATGCTCTAAGACAGGACCTTCATGTTAGGGACCTTAACCAAAAAAGAAAACTGTTTTTTAAACTGTTGTAATACATAAATAAATAAACAAACCATGGTAATTCCCACCCACCCTTATTCTTTCAGACATCACAGACTTGTGCTTGTTTGTTTTATGGTATGCAATAATTGCTGTTGATGGGTGAAAATACATTGTGCAGTTGGAAGCGCCTCTTTAAGTGTTACATACATACAAAATTGACAAGATTGTGCAAATCATGTACCAGAAATCAATTTCTTATAGAATATAAGCCCTCTAAGATTTAAGGGAAAGTGAAACTTCTTTTAATTTGCTAAATGCCTTTGTTGGTTGAGAAAAGAATGAATCTTGAGCCAGCCTGGAGCAGTTGATGTACATTTTCAATAACACTCTACCTGAGACTGAATGTTCATATAGGCCAACATAGTTAACCCGTGAATTTTCCCCATGTAGCAGTACATAAAGTTATAATGTTGCTAGTATTCATTGTTTGCTTTTTTGTTTACTTTTTTTTTTGTCTTTTGCTTTTTCAGCTTTCATGTCCTAGGCTAGGTTCCAGAATCCTAAATTAAGATGTTTACAGAGTTGAAGTCGCTCAGGCACAAGAGTATATAAACTCTCACTATAGGCATTGGAAAGTCAGCCTTGAGAAATACTCATCTTGCCCTGAAGGAGGTAATTATACCAAGGCATCTGGAGTCTTACACAAGATGTATAAGGAGAGGCAGAAGGAAGTGTGATTGTTCTGCTTGGAGAGAGAAAACTAAGCAGGATCTAATCTCTTCCAGCTACCTGTCTGGGGCAGACAAGGGGTGTTATAGGAAATACCAGACCAGAACCTTCTCAGAGGTGCATACCAGCAAGACAATTCTATCTAGAAGAAAGGGCAGTGTATGTGTGTGTGGATCACAGAGTTGGAAGAGGATGCCCAGAGAGGTCTACTTTCTTGGACATACTCAGACTTTTATTGGACAAGACCCTGAACTGCATGATGCAACTTTGAAGTTAACATTTGTTTGAGCAAAAATATGGACTACAAATCATTTCCAATGTCAGCTATGAATTTAAATTTTCTTGTTGAACAAAAGCCACTTACATTTAAAAAATATGAGAACCTCGGTTGCTAACATTTTCCAGTTTCTGTAACTGCATTGTGCAATAGAATCAAGTATATTGTGGAACAGCTGCTCTCAGAAATAGCTGGTGGGACAGTGAAATCTTAGTTTTGACAGGTAACATACATATATTTGACAATTTACATTTACCCAAGAATGACTTGAGTTACTGCCATGCCCTTTCCACAGAATTCAAATACTCACTATACAATACTAGTTCAGTATGAACAAATTTGCTGTATAGGTAATTTTCTACAAGCAGCTTTGATAACAAAGATAAGAATACATGGTAAGTTAAAGTATAGTTCCGCCTTCAAATGTCACTTGATGATCATATCTATAAGAAATAGCTTTTTCATCTGCTGTACACCTTAAAACTCTTGACATGGTGTCTGCCACTTAGGATGATCAAGAATTCTTCCTGATCCATAGAAATGCAGAGACGTGTAGGTTTGAATATTCTTTCTGAAGTATTGGATATTAAAAAAAGTATTCCCTCTTTAACTGTAATGACTTTTAATGACTAAACATTCATGCAAAAAACAGTTCACAAATTACACAATAGAACTTGGTTAATGTTAAATGGGCAATATTTTTAATATTTTCAGTAGGGAATACACATTTTAAAACACTTTGTTCTATTTAGTATCATCCTAAATAATGAACCAATTACCAATCATATTTAATCTCAGGATATTTATTTTCATTTTAAAAAACAGCTTTAAAGAAGTTAATTTGCAATAACAAGTGCAGCTCAGCATTTTAATGTGGAAGACTATAAAGGAAAAGTATATTTATTTGAAATTAAGTTAATTAATAGTTAATAGAAGAAGAGGATATCCACTTTAATCTTCAAAATCCTCTAGGGGAGAATATTAATGTAAATACTCATTATGATGCAAAAAAGTGCTTGCAATATTGCTGAAATGAAATTTGTGATAATCCCTTTGTGTAAGGACAGGTTTCCTAATAATCTGCGTACGTCACTAAATTAAAAAAAAAAGTATTATACAAACACATACAAAAATAGATAGATATGTGTATTAAATATTTAGTTCTTATGAGAATTAAATCTACTCTTCTTCAAGCTGGTTGCATTTTCCTAATATCTTCATATATTATATACTTTTGCTATTTATTTTCTATTTTTTACAGTGTAATTTTATTTCCTTGCTCTTCCAGTCTGAATGAAATTCAGAAATTTGTAGCAAGCGTTTTAGGAAGTAGGAATCAGTTTTGGTTCTGTTATGTTCAACTTTCAGTAATGATGGAGAATTTTGAATAGCCAAATGTAAACAGAAACTGTGACCAACAATCAAGGTGGTCTGGGGTCACTGGGGTCCAACTGTGTTTTAAAAATAAAAATCCCAAAACCCACTTAGCTGAAGTTAATGGAAGTTTGTGTGTTTCATAAGAGAAACAAAACCAAACCAAACTGATTTTCAGAGTTCTTCCTATTTAAAAAAAAATAATAAAATAATTTTTTTTTAAAAAAAAAATAATTAAATATCTTTTTTTATTTGAAAAAAAGTAGTTATGTGGTTTTGTATATCAGATTATTTCCATTCTCTTCCGTAGCATTTGTATTGAACTGTTTCCAGTATTATACATGCATGATTCTCATTTTCTTCAGATAGAAATGTTGGTATTTGTCCTTTTTTTTATAGATATATATGTTTTATAATAGAGGTTAAAAATTTTTCGTAACAAATATTTTCCTTCTGATGGTTAATCTTAATCTAACCAAACAATTATTGTTTTAAAATAATTAAATTTCAAAGAGCAAAACAAATCTTTAAAATACTGTTATTAATTGTAAAGCAGCTTTGTTTGGGGCATTTGTGGGAGTGGCCACAGTTTTACACGGTTGTGCAAAGTTGTATGTCTGTAAAGCACAGAAGCTATGGGTTACTTCTTTTTAAAAAAATCTAAAACTTAATTAAGATAAAATAATATTAAACTCACTTCTGTGTCCACACAATGAAAAATGACTGAGTCAAAAGTTCATTGATTTGGCTTAGTTCTGTACCTAATTAATGTAAAGGGTAATGTATTTTAAATAAACAAATGGAAACAATCAAAGAATTCAGAAACAACCTTCAACAACTGGACGCAGTATGGCCTCACCAGCATTGACTACAAGGAGCCAATGACTTCCTTAGTCCTGCTGGCCACACTATTTCTAATACTAGCCAGGATGCTTTTGATCTTCTTGGCCACCTGGGCACACTGATGGCTCATGTTCAGCTGGCTGTCAACCAGCAGCCCCAAGTTCTTTTCCACCAGGCAGCTTTCCAGCCATTGTTCCCCAAGCCGGTAGCGTTGCATGGGGTTGTTGTGACCCCAGTGCAGGACCCAGCACTTCTCTTTGAAGCTCATACAATTGGCCTTGGCCCATCAGTCCAGCCTGTCCAGATGCCTCTTCGGTTTGTTATTCAAAGAACATTTTCTATCTCATATTTTTCTACTCAATTTGTAAAATTTTCACAAATGTTTAACTTTCTCTGACAAGTAATTTAAAAACAAAACCAAAAAAAACCCCAGAAACAAAACAATATAAACCAAAAAAATTGTCCATTCCACAATAGTAGAATTTTTAAAAGGTATTTGCCCAGAACATTTCCACCCATTTCATTTCCCAGGTGTACTTCAAACACCCTGATATCTGCTAGGCACACACAGTCCAGGAGGTTCCGGCAGAGCACTGATGATAACTATTTGACACAGGTGGTGGAGGAGCCAACGTGTCCAGGTGTGCTTCTAGACCTTGTACTCACAAGCAAAAGGACTGGATGGCAATGTGAAGGTTGGAGGCAGGTTTGACTGCAGTGACTGTGAGATGGTGGAGTATAGGATCCTGCATGGAGAAAGCAGGGCAACACATAGGACTGCAACCCTGGACTTCATGAGAGTTAACTTCAGCCTCAAGGACCTGCTTGGAGGAATCCCATGTGTTAGGGCTCTAGAAGGTAGCAGGCTCTGAGAGAGCTGGATAATATTCAAGCATCATTTCCTCCAGGCTCAAGATAGCTGCATCCCCATGAGTAGGAAATTGAGCAAAGAGGGCAGGAGGCCTATATGGATGAGCAAGGAGCTTCTGTCAAACCTCAAACAGAAGAAGGAAGTTTATGGGATGTGGAAAAAGGGACAGGCCACTTGGGAGTAATATACGGATGTGGTCAGGACATGCAGGGATGTGACAAGGAAGGCTAAAGTCTGTTTGGAATTAAATCTGGCAAGGGATGTCAAGGACAACAAGAAGGGTTTCTTCAAGTACATCAGTAGGAAAAGGATAACTAGGAAAAATGTGGGCCCGCTGCTGAATGAGGTGTGTGCCCTGGTGATGAAGGATACAGAGAAGGACAGACTTTCCCTCGGTTGAGGAGGATCATGTTAGAGATCACTTAAGCAAACCTGACACCAGCAAATCATGGCCACCAATGGTATGTGCCACCAATGGTATGCACCACCAAATGCTCAGTGAGCTAGCAGATGTTGTTGCTAAGCCACTCTCCATCATCTTGGAAAGGTCATGGAGGACAGAAGAGGTGCCTGAGGACTGCAGAAAAGCCAATGTCATTCCAGTCTTCAAAAAGGACAAGAAAGAGGACCCAGGAAACTACAGGTCAGTCAGCCTCATCTCCATCCCTGGAAAGGTGATCGAACAGCTCATCCTGGAGGTCATCTCAAAGCATGTGGAGGAAAAGAAGGTTATCAGGAGTAGTCAACATGGATTCACCAAGGGCAAATCATGCCTGACCAACCTGATAGCCTTCTGTGATGGAATGACTGGCTGGGTAGACAAGGGAAGAGCAATGTATGTTTTCTACCTTGACCCCAGCAAGGCTTTTGACCCTGTCTCCTTAACATCCTCGTAAGTAAATTCAGGAAGCATGGGTTAATTGAGCTCTGTTCTGCTCTGGTGATACTGCATCTGGAGTACTGTGTCCAGCCTGGGCTCCCCAGTTCAAGAGAGACAGGGAGTTACTGAAGAGGGTCCAGTGGAGGGCTACTAAGATGATAAGGGGACTGGAGCACCTCCCTTATGAGAGACTGAGCGAGGTAGGCCTGTTTAGCATGGAGAAGGCTGAGAAGAAATCTTATCAATGCATATAAATATCTTCAGGGTGAGTGTCAAGAAGATGGGACCAGACTCTTTTCAGTGGTGCCCAGTGACAAGACAAGGGGCAAGGGGCACAAACTGCAGCACAGGAAGTTCCACCTGAATATGAGGAACAACTTATTTACCTTAAGGGTGACAGAACACTGGAACAGGCTGCCCAGAGAGGTTGTGGATTCTCCTTCTCTTGAGACATTCAAAACCTGCCTGGATGTGATCCTGTGCAAGTTACTGTAGGTGAACTTGCTTTAGCAGGGGTTTGGACTAGATGATCTCCAAAGGTCCCTTCCAGCCCTAACCATTCTGTGATTCTGTGATTATTCAGAAGTGAAGTGGATCAGAAAATTTCTGAAAAACTCCATGAGATATGTTTATGACAGAAATCTGACCAACAAACTTCATATACCTAAGTGTTGAATGATTATGCTCTCACAGAATTTCACAAACACTGAATATTTTAATTGTATATTTAATATCAAACAAATGTTTCTTCTGTTATGCAAGTTATAGCATCTTATATAGATGATACCGGCAGAGGATTAGTTAGTGGCTAGTATATATAACAAGACAAGGGATATATTTGGTACTGATAACTTATTTCCATCAAGTAAGTATCTGAGTTATTCAGAAGTGTACTTTTGGGGGTTTTGTTGCTTCTAACTAGTTCCATTTGCTTGATTTATCATACATTTTACATTTCCCTAGATGTACTAGAGATGAACTTAGTAGAACAGTGTTTAGATTGCTTTATTTTTGAAGATGTTTTATTGCTTATTGAAATCAATGGTATTTCCTAAAAGAATGACAATTACAATTTCACATGCATAATCTAAATTCAATATATAACATTCTTCAAAGATATAACAATCTTTACACTTTTTCTACTTTATGTTCATATAAGTTTCAGTTATATTAATTAAACAGGCTGGGCTTAATGTTCTTTTTTATTCATCTCAGCTCCTATATATGTTGTTGACTCATTCTATAATACCCTTGTTTTCTAGCTAAGGGTTTCAAAGGTATCAACAGCTACATTTGCTAATAGTCCCCTCAGCTCCTAGAAAGGTTGTTGTTATTACTTTGCTGCTGCAGCTATCATTTTCCTTTGAATAAAACATGTTTGGTGTAAACATTGCATAACTGGGACTCATTCTACACTTGTCTCTTCCTACTTTTTCAGTCAGATCTTTAATTCCAGCACTTCTTCCTTCTCTTCCTGCTCTCCATCCCACACACCCAAAATATGCACTCTTTCTTCCCTCTCTTAGTCTCTCCAAATTCACCAAACAGGCAATGGGGATTTGTTTAGGGTTGTTTGAGTTTTTTCAGGAGTGAAATTCTTTGCTGCATCGGTCTATCAATTTCAAAATAAATACACTCACTAATGCTATTAAAATCTCAGGTTTGCTTTTCAGAGTTTTGTTTTGGGGTTTTTGGCATATTAAGATTTATTTCTGAGCCTATTTATAATTAGTGTGCTAATTAGAAATTCTGACCTTCTTCCAAATGAAGAAAATATGTTTACACATTTTCCTGGCAACAGACTCATCATTTATGCAGCTCTACATAGGTAAACAAGCTTCAAAGCATGGTATGTGGACTTCACTTAATTAAATTTGTTTGGTTGTGGTTTTTTGTTGGTTTTTTTTTAATATGTAATTTTTTTAATATGTAATACATAATATTTTTTTAATATGTAATAATATATACAATGGGTTTTTCCAAAATATTTTAAAGTATTTGTTATTTTATCATATGAATCTGATTTATTTTTTGGTTCATTTTATAAAATTCTTATTAAAACAAAAGAAAGTGGATAGTATTCAATTTTTTTAAAATTATTTAGCAGACTTGGAAATAGTATATTCATTGACAGTATTAATGATATTGTAGTTATGATTAAAACATAAAAATTGAATACTGTTACTCTAAGCAACAGCATTTGAGAGAATTTTAATAATATATTTGATATCTATATTTATATTAATATATATTACGTTTCTATTAATTTCATTTGATGTTTTCTCATCCCCTTCCCACTGGCTTTGGAGAAAAAGTGAAACTTAGAACTCCCACACCACTTCCAGAAAATTTAATAGCGAAAGACAAAAAACTGATTTTTCTTTCCCAAATATTTGTCAGAGGAAAAGTTAACATTTGAAAAAGTAACAGGGTTTTTTTACATTTTTTTCATGTAAAATGGTATTTTTGTGAATCACCTTTACTGAGCAGAGTGTTTTAAAATGCTTTAAGTAAATGCAACCCAAACCTTAATAATATTAGTTTGGGTTTCTTTTCTTTAACTGAAAATGTTATTACCAGTTCTTAATTGTAAGAGTATGTAAAAAGCCTGTAGCTTCTTAAGGAAGATTATAAACCAAGGATGGCTAGGATTTTATAGGAAGCAGTTGTTTTTTTCAAAAGAAGCTGTGAAATCATAACATCCAGCAAGGCCAATGAGAAGGATTATACCAAAACACAAAGAGAATTCTTTCTTCAGAATGTAGAAAAATTAAAAGATAAATGCTTAATGTATTTGGGTAATCTTTGGTACCTGGCTCCTTCACTGAACTTCAAAATCCTGTAATTGTTATTCAGTGTGTACATTGTGTATAGGATATTTAAGCTGAACAAAATAGGACCGAAAATGGAGCAGCCTAAACAGGGATGCACAGCTTGACAACCAGGGAAACAGAGATTGTCCTGTACCATCCCACATTCTGCTTGTTTAATGCTTCAAATGGCACAGCAGAAACATTGGAACTTGCTACCCAGTGTCTGGAAGCCATAACAGAAGGCCTGTGTCTCCACTTTCAAAATGTCAGTGTAATGACAGCTTAAAGTTCCTGGGTTTTTTGTGTGACTGGACATGTAGGAAGAAAAGTTAAATTCACAGGATTGCAGAGCCCACACAGGTGTTCTGAATCCCAGGCTAATGGTCTGGTTTGCCATTCTCCTCTATAGGGTGTCTAGGGAGTCCAGCATCCTAACTTAGACATCTAAGTTAAATGCTCTAAATTTTGCAATATAAATATACTCCAGTGAACTAGTCTAGTCTCTAGTCTCTCCTCAGCTTCACTTATTCTTCAGTCCCACTAAAGTTCTCTTGTCTCCACATAACTTATAAAGCCCAAAATCTAGCATGAAGTTCTGAAGATTTTAAAGGAACTACATCAAATCATTCTATGCTCAAAAGGAAATAAAAGGAAGAAATAACAAAGATCACTGGATGCAAAGTAAAAAGTAGAATCCTTTATGATAACAAAATCACCTTGTTAGATTCTAAGTTACACTATCTTATTTCTGGGTTATTATTTTTAATGATGCATTTGTGACAGGATTTGTACCAGCCAAAGCTTTAGTCTGCTTCTGACATCAATGGAATGGATGTTCATTTTTACTAAACCAAGAGAAGACATTTATGTTTTATAATTAAATGAATCCAAACTAGTTATTTTTTTTTGTAAAAGTGAAAGAGTCTGAACATAAAAATTATCTAAACAGAAAATTAGCTTAGAGATTTCACCACAATAGCATGACATATTTCTGGATTCCATTTTTCAAAAGCATTTGTTACTCTCCTGCAGAAAATCAGATGGACACAACGAACAGGCAACCTGAACAAGAATATCTTCATTAACGAGGGTTTGGGAGTGATGATCTACATCTGGATGAGCAGCATTTTTGTAGCAGTGTTGCTTTCTGTCAGCTGTTATGTTAAGTTGCAAATTTAATGTTCCTGATACCTAAGCATTGGTGACACAAGGTACTGCTGAACTTTGTGCAACTTAAAATTTCAGCTAATGGCTGCATAGAACACTGGGGCTTGGTAATGATTACACACATTAGCCACAGATGTTTAAGATCATGTACATTTTTCCTGACCATTGTACATTTTTCCTGATAAGCAGAACTGCTAACTCTGTAAGGTCTATCGAGGCAGTATATTAAAGTCTACTGGACTAGAAAAGGCAGAATTGCTATTGTAGTAATAAGCTTTGTGCTAGTTAGCACAAAGGAGTTCCTCGAGGTTTCAGGATTAAGACTTGTCAAGCTTGCTGAACTTGGCTGGCCTGGGCTTGCCTGGAATTTTTCTTCAGCCGGTTTAGCTGCAGTATAGCTACTTCCACAATGAGCATCTGAATATTACATTTTTTCTTTTAGGGTTTTTTTTAAGTTTTTTTTGCAGGAGTGGGCTGGAAATTAGGACCATGCGTGGCAACCAGTTAGCTGAGGGGAATGTGCTTCAGCTTGTATAGACACAACCATTAACATGATGAGTCATGCTGAGAGAGCATAGGGGAGTGGGGGACGGATGGCGCCAAGGATTGCGCCAAGGAAAGGTAACACCTTGCTGTTGATTGATGGTAGTTAACCACCAATTGGAGATTGCCTAGTATGCAATGCTTAGCTCAAAAGAACCAATCTGTTTAAAAAGCGTGACTTCTGAAAGTGTATATACCCGTGTTTCTATACAATAAATTGACATTTGCTTGCATCAAGCTGCGTCCCGTCTCTCCATCGCAGCAAATTAGTGACCCCGACGTGATCCGTTTAAGGATCTAATGTGATGGTTTATGAACCGCCAGGCTGAGCGGCAGGCTGTGAGTCCCACAGAACATTGAATGAGCTGCTGAAAGGAAGCAGGAATTGAAAAAGAAGTCCCTCTGGAATTGAGAGGTGAGCTGTGGGAATCAGGTGTCTTCCCCTATGAGAGATGTATATGGACTCATAAAGGGTCTTCTAGTCAGATCCGGGAGTCCATGCCTCAGTCTCCTCAAATGGTGACCCCTATGGTGGTGTTCCGAAGCCTTGGAAGAATAAGGATGGAACTGGTCAATAAAAAAGACAGCTCGTGGAAGAGGGCTGTGTTCCGGAGGAGACTTCTTGGCTGAATGATCATCTTGCTGGCTGGACCAGGCAGACAGCCTGCATTGAGACAGGTGAGCAGACAAGAAACTTTAGAGACTTTGAAAGAAATGAAAGTGTGTTCATACAGCAGCCAATTGTATGATGCTGCCGCGGAGGGGAACTCTGTGTTGGGAATGCATTTAGCACCTTGGTGGCAAATTCTGACTACTCTTTGCCAAGTGTGGACTAATTCTACTAATGGTGCTAAACCAGAGGAAGCTGTAAATTCCACCGACAGCGCGACTCTTCTCAACACACCATCAGTGATGGTGATTCTGTCCACACCTCCTCTGCCCCCAATGCTTCTGTCACTGGTTGCAGTGACCCTCACAACACAGGACCAAACACAGGAACAGGACAACTCAGACAAGGATTCCATTAACACTGATAAACCTTTTGATCCAGGTCCTATAGATCTGGAAAAGAAGCTAGACCTTTCCGCCACCCCGGCACCCACCCCCTCTTCTCTCCTGATACATTGATTGCATTTTTGGGGAGTGTGAAAGGGGGTCTGAGGGATTGGTGGCAGGAATGCAAGTGGGAAACGTTTAAGTGAGGGGTTTGGGGAGTCGCTATGATAAACATGGTTATCTAGTGTTTAATAGGTGTCTGCATGCTTGTAGAGATATATAGCTATGTAACTACATGAATGATTTTTGCCCTGAGCCTGGTGGTGCATACAGCTGTGGTTTGTATCCAGGCTCAGAGATGTAAATATGGGCTTCTCTGTTATGGCAAAGTGTCTCTGGTTGCATAAAAACAGAGGGAATGAAGGGAATGACCCCAGAGGTATGTTCAGAGAAAGCATGCTATGTTTCGAACTTTTTGACTGAACCAGTTCTTGTTTGGTGTGCCCTTCCACCTATGTATAATGTTAATCCAAAAGAAGTTGATATTTTTTGCACTTTGAATGTCGATAATTGTCTTTCTGTAGATGCTAGTGTAGTAGGAGGCTATGATGGGAACGTATTGCAGCGGTTCTTCTCTTATCCAGAGTAACAGCAGAGAAAGCATTAGTTAAATCACCTTGTTTGGTAGGCAGTTAAGAATGTGAGTCAAAATTGCCACTGCTTTTTGTTGTTGGCTCAAGGACATGGCTGTGAGGATTTTGATGGTATGTGTTGCGTGGATTTTAGGCGACCCATTGCAGCAACATGTTCCCAAAATCTGAGATAATGTCAGCCTTTTTGGCATCCATTCACTCAATTGTCAGTATTGTTTGTTTGCTATTACCTTGGTTGCCGTCACGTTTGCAAGGGCCCTGCAGAACATGGCAAATCTGGTACTAGCTGTTCAAAAACAAAAAGGGGAAATTGTAAAATTGTACGGAACAGAGACAGTGGGTTATTTTGACACTGATAATATGTCTTAGTTGCTTTTTTTATTTGTTCTATTACGAAAACTAATGACTCGTTTGGTTTCAAAGGTTCTTTTTGTGCAACAGGAAGGGGGAGATGCAGGAGCAGGCTGGAAACTAGGACCATGCGTGGCTATCAGTTAGCAGAGGGGAATGTGCTCCAGCTTGTATAGACACAACCATTAACATGATGAGTCATGCTGAGAGAGCATAGGGGAGTGGGGGACGGATGGCGCCAAGGAAAGATAACACCTTGCTGTTGGTTGATGGTAGTTAACCACCAATCGGGGATTGCCTAGTATGCAATGCTTAGCTCAAAAGAACCGATCCGTTTAAAACGTGCGACTTCTGAAAGTATATATACCCGTGTTTCTATACAATAAATTGACATTTGCTTGCATCAAGCTGTGTCCCGTCTCTCCATCGCAGCAGTTTTTTACTGTTGTGTTGCAAACATATGATAACTTTGTCATAGATTTTAAAGTAATAGTAATGAGACTTAGTTATTCTCTGTAGCATGAACTGCCTATTATGCTACAGATCATAAAACTGCAACTTAGAGGGTGCAGATATAAGATGGATAGCAAAGGCCTTCAGAGCAGGGACATGGGATAATACCAGAGGCCTCATGCAATGAACAACTCACTAGTGGCCGATTACTGGTGTCTAAGTGAATCCAGCCTGGGGACCTTGGTAACAATGACTTTAGGGGTAACAAAGAGAACAAAGAACAAGTATTCAATATAAATAGAAACACAGAATTCATAGTATATGTGTATGTTAGGTGGAATTGCAAACCACTGAAGAGCGAAAAAGAATCAGTCTGTCAGAAAATATATTAAAATAGTCCCAAACAAATAGTATAGTAACGAGGAAGACCTCATCATCACCATTACACTCCTCTCCAAGGACTTAATATGCTGATGACCCATTAAAACTCAATACATCTTCTTGAAGACTCAAGGGTCAACCTAAGTACACAAAAGAATAATGGGAGAGTGAGCACAGCAGAGAAAATGAGTAGACAATAGAAAGCTTGTATACAATGATTTTAACTTGATGTTTATTGAGATTTTTTTTCTGTAATAGTGTTTTTTATTTTCCTGTGATAGGTGGATCTAAGCAAATTATATACATATATACACATAATTAGGCTATTAAGATTTCAATTGACTACTAATAAATTCTTGTCCTTGCATGAGGTGTGTTCCTTTGGCCCCCCTGGATGAGTAAATCTAGGCTGTTAAAATATAGCTGCAGCTATATATACTTGCATGCTGAACTGATCGTAAGTAAAAATGAGGTCATGCCAGAATATAAAAGTTCCTAATGCACCTACTTTGTGACTGTTGTGATTATTCATACCCATAATCAATAGATTAGTTAAGACCACTGGACTTCTATGTTTACTAGCATCAATACACAATAAGGCTACAGGGAACGGGTAACAGTGTCATCTCACTCTTAGGTTGTGTGGCCAAAGGAAAATTATTAAGACAAAACCTTATAATTCCTCACTGCTGCATTACAGTCTATTTGTATTTACCTTTTTTAACATATTTTTATATATGTGTATTCATTATGCTATTAATGCTAGGGCCATTACTGAAACTCCTAGATGATCATAGAGTCTAATGAATCTAATTGTGTGACAAGCTATAGACCTAGGATAAATTTTCTAGATCATTGTTTTGGTTAGTAATGATAGCAATAGTTGTAATTACAAGACTTAGTTACTACCATTCTTGGGACATTTTAAACAGCTAAATTGACACTGATGTTTGAAAGTTTTCCGTTATACTCTGATGCATAATCTTTATTTTCATACACCAATATAACATTTTAATATAACAGCATAAGATGAAAACTTGCAACAGATTTTGTCTATAATGTGCTATGAGATAGAGTTTATAATTATGAATACATTAAAAATGTTAGCCTACATTTCCCCATCCTAATCTTGTCTATGAAGAAAGGACTATCTCAGCGTGCCAGTTGTATTTCTGATGTGACCCAGGCAACACTTCTTCACTGTGAAGGACTGAGGCATTAAGCAAGAACAGAATGAAATGAGTGAATTGTGACTGCCAAGTAATAATAGGGTATTTGACTGTTCAGTAAAGCACTAGCCATTAACTAATTAGCAGGCCATCATGTCTTGAATTACATCATCTCTCCAGAGTGAATAATAATGCATACCTAAGTATTTGCACAGTTATAGGAAGAATAAATAATTTGTATAATTTACAGATAAGCAGAGAGATATTATCATTCAGTATTTATCAATAATCTGCAGGTAAACCATTCATAAAAGTTGACAAAGCATCTTCTTTCTGTCAGGGTTTCCACATCCAAAACCATTTTATTTTATACTCATTTCAGCTTAATGTTGCACTTCAGTTTCTTAAAGAGGGAAATAAAATAACTAGCAGTTGCCTGTAGTATAAGAAGACTATACATTTGTGTACATTCTTAAAGAGAGAAGTACTCTTAATGTTCAATAAAACATTTTCATGTGAAACTGAACTTATGATGATTTTTAGGTGTTTCAGTATGTGTCCCTTTAAGAGAAACACTAGCATTTATAGTACTAACTTACTGAAAAAATCTTATTTGGCTACTGATGAAGAAATATTGTGCCATTTTATACTAAATGTAATATACATAAAACATGCTATACCAAATAATACCAAGATTTACCATGGTTTTCCACACAGGCCAACAATAGCTACCTAAAAAACCCTGTAAGTATATAGTGAGTTAATTCCAGAACATTTTTCCATTACTCAGTAATTTATGATTCAGGACAGGAACCCAGACAGATTCTTTTGGAACTAACTACACCAGTAACCAGCCTTTTTTCACTGATGACATTAATTACTAACCTGCTTCTTTCAAAAGTTTCTCAGTTGTTTCGAACATTTCCTATTATCCCATAGGATTTCCCCCCACACACACACACCAAATTTCCTGGTTACCTCTAGGAATAATTCAGTTAAGATCAGTTTCAGGACTTTACCACCAGACAATGAAGCCAGTTATTGCCTTAACAGTGCTATTTTTGCATAGAAAGGGTTGAGGACAGACTAGATGGTGGAAGACCAAATACAGATGGTGATGAATCTCTGAGGAAGTATAGATATTTAGTATAGGTGGAATTTAGTATAGATACTGCTTTTCTATGGACAAAAGGTCAATCCCTATGAATATGCTTGAGCTATAAGTTTTTTTCTCATTTTGTCTAGTTTTTCTCATTTCCCTTACTTTTCTTACGCTAATGCTAGTTATCTTTTGTGTGTGTTCGCTAAAAAATAATTGTTTTATACTTTTAAGATGCACTTATCCGACTTGCTGTGTGTCTTTGTGCATAGCTAAAGACATCATAACTCAATAGGTTATTGTAATTGAGTGCTTTTCTTTCTCCCTGAAACTCAGCTAAAAACTTAAATATTCTAAATGCTGCAGTTGATAAACTGGTCCTAAAACAAATTCTTAGATGTTACATGAAAGATTTCTACCTTAAGACTGGAAATCCACATGTTAAGTCCTCTATGCTAATTACAGTTTCAGTGAATTATAGCTTTATTGAAAAGGTTTATCAGCCTTCCATTAGCTAAACCTTATGTTTATATTCGCACTAATGTAGTCTGTCCTGAATATGCTGTTAATAGCTTCTCCTGATAATAATTAGTACTTATATCTAGGGCTAACTCCTGAAAATGTCTTCAAACTTTTATGCTCACATGTAAAATTCAGGTTTTAAGTCCTTTGTAAATTTTTAATACTGGGTACAGCTGCATGGATAAACCCTTATAAAATGAGGTTGAGAATGTACATATTCAAATTTGTACCTTTTTTTTGCAGCAAGCCAGTGACAAGGCTCCCTCATGACCTTCTAAACCGGTGAGTTCTTAGATACATATAAAGTACAAATGACACACCTTTAGAAAAAAAAAAAAGTCTTCAGTGTTGTTGCACAGTTCTGGATGCAGAAAAGGTAGTGAAAGTGAATTGTTGAAATCTAAAAGGGATTCAGCATGGCATAAAATAACAGGTCTGGGTATTGATTAATGGCACTTGAGTTGATGTCAACACAAAGCTCAAATTCAATTATTTCAGGGCACACTTCATTGTTGGCATAGCATAGTTCTAGTACCTTCACTGAACAATATTGAACCATAATATCACCAAAATCAGATTTATTTACCTAAGCTTTTAACTTTCAGATTTCATTCCTGCATTGTCAAAATTCATTCCTGCATGACAGCCATAGAATAATATGATATCCATGAAACTACCAGGATAAAGCAGATCAAAGGTACCATGATCAGCATTAGTTTTATCAAGTGACACAACCTACATTGTTTTATATAAAGAAAAGTGTTAAGTGAAAGAAATACAAAATCTTATTTTTTCTTGATGTATATAAAATTGAATAATTGTTAAGATACTATTTTTATTCTACACAATACAATTTTATAAAAAGAAGATAGTCTTCTAAGATTACTTCAGGATTGAGAAAGAACAGTAATGGAAAAAACTTTTGTATTATGTCTTCAGTAGCTCCCTGAGAATAAAGTGTTTCCTTTAGGACATTTATAGCATCTGTTAACATATAATTCCAACACGGTACATTCATATAATAATCTTATACTCATTTCAGTCATGGAAATGTAAATATTGTCATGTCACATTTGGAAATGATCATGTGATGAGACCGTTCATCCATTTCTCCAGATTGCTAGCCCTAAGGTTCTTATGTGATCAAATCTAGTTTTGAAATTAAATAACCACATCCCTAAAATGTTTTAGTTTTTCATGGTAAACATCCATAGGTTTATACAAATGGTCTCCCTCATTAGAACTTTCAGAAATCTAAACTGAAAAAAAGAATCCCTTACATTCTTTTTTGAAGCCTGTTCTCCTTCCCAGCTAAGTTTAATGCTATAGGGTAGTGTAATACCAGCATAATTAGAGCATATAAAGAACCAGAGAATATAAATAACAAATTATATGTGTACCAAATGTAATTATATATGTGGCTAATATAATGGGGAAGAAAGCTGGTGCTCGTAAAGCATTAGTAAAATATGTTCAGGTATAGCAAACAAATGTGAATTATGATAATGAACAAAACATATACACAGACCAAAACTGAACATACAAGTAATATTTTGCAGTCCTTTTTCCATTGTGAGAGGACAAGGTGAATTTATTCTGCATCTAGTCATCTAAGCCCTTTGTATGTGAACTTGAGAGATGTGTACTCTAATCAAAATCAAGGAGGAAAACGTTTTCGAAGTAAACCTTACATTCTGAAAACTATTAACTAAAAAATGAAACATGAATAAAATTAAACAATTTAGTTAATAAATTTGCTTACCTAAATGTAGGAGATGGAAAAGAAAAATGACCCAGTCTCAGTAGATATGCCATTTTCTCCTCAGTCTTCACTAACAACGTCTCCCAGGCTTTTGTGATTAATGAAAGCATTTAAGGGGAGGAAAAACATCAACGGTCATGAGGATCAAGCCAGGGATTACTTGAGAAGCTTTTACTCATAAAAACCTATAGCACCTGACAGGCTGCATCCCATGGTAAGAGAGGTGGAAGATGTCCTTGTGAAGCTATTGTCTACCATCTTTGACAGGGAATGGACATTGGGGAGGTCCCTAATAATTATAAGAGAAGGACTGTTGTACCACCTTAAAAAAGGCTGAAAGAACAATCCAGAGAGCTATAGGCCAGGCATCTTCATTGTGGTCTGTGGGGAAAATCATTGAATGGCTCATCTTGGAACACATTTCTGGGCGTATGAAGGAGAAAAGCATGGTTAAGAATAGCTAAGAATAACCAGCATGGATTTACTGAGGCCAGTAAGTCAAAATGGAGTGCTCATGGTCCTTACACAAAGGACATACCTAGATATCAGACCATGATGTTTTATGACACATTTATGTTCCCCTAAGTGACCTTTTGTACTGCTAAATAGTTCCTGACACAATGTTACATTTGTTATGAAGGAAACCAGAATTTAACAGGTAAAGAAAAGAAAAAGCTGAAGAGGTGGTAAGAGAATGATGGAGAGTATGAAGGCATGCTGCATATTCAGATGTCACCCCCAAATCTCATCCACAGCATAGATTAGGAACACAGCAGGTGTATCTAGAGAAAAAAATTGAAAAATTATACCTAACTCTATGTCTGTGAATACAAACAGAAGATTATATCTTAGGTTCATAGCTGAAACAATGTTTGTAAAACAAGGTAGTAGTTTACCTAATTGCTTAAATGTGAAGGTAAGCTGAAGGTTTTGGAGCATTTGATAGTGTGAGAACCACAGTGGTCACAATAACATTGAAAATTAGTAAAGTTCAAAGAATATACATAGTGTCAGTATATATTAATATGAAAAAAGGAAAGAATTGGATCAGAAGGAGAATCAATGAATGTCTCAGACATTTGACTAAAACTTCAGATGCATAAAGTCTTTTCCTTGTACTCAGGAATGCACTCTATGTTTTCAGTGAATTTCCACAGTATCTCAGATGATTGCATTGGAATTATGGAAGCTTTTATCTGAGTCAGAGAAAAGTGAAAGAGGAAGAATGAATAGCTAACCTTTAAAAAGGTTATACATCCATTTAAAAGCTATTTATACTGCCAGTTTTACTTAGTCTGAACATAATTCACTACCCTTGTCATGTTACACACTTCTTAACCTCTCACTGAACTTTGCAGGCTTTCCTGGTCTGATAGCTACTGGTAGTCAAATAATAGAGCTCCTGCGTAAGATCACTATGCAAGTAACTGATCAGGCAGGTAGAAAGGCAAAATCAGCCCAAGGAAATTCAATGTAAATTTAAACCCTTTGTGTCAAACACTTGAAAAACACAGGTTTATAGCAATGCTCAGGCTTAGAGTACATAGGATCAAGCCTGGTGATGGGAATCAGGGTCAGAAACAGTCCCAGGGCATTCAGGCAGGACTGTAGTGATGAGGTTGGGCTAAAGTCAAGTCAGAAAAACAGTCCACAGGTCAGGATAAACAGGATCAAATACTGCTAGAGCTGAGCTAGAGATCACAAACACTGTGACGCAGCTCAGATAACAACTGAAGACCAAGGCTGAAATGGGGCTTCTGGGCCCACAGGTAGGGTGTGCAGGTAGAGGCCCCAGTTGAGTGTGATCAGGGACATTTAGGTTTCTTGGTGCCCTCAGGAAAACCGTGTTTCTCCTTTGTCTCTAACCTAAATTTTAAAATCACAGAATTTCTCAACTGGTGTGCTATACACATGGCCATATACAGCTATTATTATTTTGTGAAGGTTAATATAGATCTTCCCAAATCTATGGGGAAATAAAAAATAATAATTAAAAAAGGTTAATTTTGTTATACCCTTTATCAACAACTGTGTTAAAGAGGAAGTGCTGCCAACAACTTCAAGTACGTTTCATTAACTTTTCTTTCTTGATAAGAGTTATTAGCTGTGAACTAAAAGTCTAATTTTTCTTACATCTTATGCCAAACTAAAGAAATCAAATATGTCTAAAATGAAAATACGTTTTAATATAGTCTGCTCCTATTGGCTCTGTCTAACTGCTGTATGCAAGAGGAACAGGAATTAATCCTTAACCCTATGGAAATGGCTTGCATCCACAGCATATACGCAAACTTCAAAGCCTGCCCTTTGCAGAACAGACTGCCAGTGCCCCTATTACCACAGCAGTGCCCTAAATCCAAAATGGCTCTTTTTTGTAATTTTCCCATTTACTTCACCATCTCACCAGTAGAATGCTTAACAAGGACTCAGCAGTTGCTGAGGCAAGCAGCTTTGGTGTCGGCATGATGTGCAGTGGAGTGCTCTACATGGTGCACAGGGGAGTTCCCTGGGGAAATCTCAGGGGAGCAGAGAGAGCCCCCAGGAACCCACCATTCAACAGTGACCAATGGAACTCGGGTGGGGACAGGAGCAATGGCGACTGAGCTCCTCCCCTACCCTATAAAGAAGACCCTGAGGAGCACTGGTGACCAGAATTGCCATGACCACAGGAGGAAGACAGGGTGTAGTGCACCAAGGACTTGGCATGGCAGTTTGTGTGGCAATTCCTGCAGAAGGGCACTGAAGCTCTGCCAGCTCAACCAGGGAGCAATGGTATTCACCCAGCAGAAAGCCATGCCTACCCCAAACTCTGCACCCACCACAACTGATGCAGCTGCCCAGAGAGCTCTGGTGGGAACACGCAGCCACCCAGGTGCCGGCTGCCAGCCATGCCCTGCTCTTACGCCAGTACTGGACAGCAGCAGCGAGCACAGCTGTGGGAAGTGTGCCCGGTAGAGGAACTCCTCCGCTCAGTGACAGAGCTCCGGGAGGAGGTGAGTAGGCTGAAGAGTATCAGGGAGTCCGAGAGAGAGAGAGAGAGAGAGAGAGAGAGACTGCTGGCATTGCACCCTACCTTCCCTGGGACAGGCCTGTCAGGCAGACAGGACACATGATACAGGGGTTTCCCTATCCTCTCTGCACTTGGCAGAATGTGGTGACTTACAGGATAGGGGGCAATTGTGACAAGTTCCTGCCCAGAACAGAAGGCGTGTCTCCCCTGTGACCACCACTCTTTCCCAGATGCCCATGCTTAACAGCTGTGAGGCTTTTCAAGTGGAACTGAAAAACAATGAAGGCGTGGTTCATGTAGCTTGAAGCTGTTGCTGAGGTTAAGCCGGCCTATGTCCTGCATCAAAACCATTTCCATAAAGAAATAAAGACAGGTCATTGTCTTAGGAAGCTCTTTCCTGAGGGGAAATAGAAGGCCCAGTATACTCATTAGACCCACTTCTTAGGGATGTCTGCTGCCTCCCTGGGGCCCAGGTTAAAGATGTGAAGAGAAATCTTCCTAGCCTGGTACGTCCTTCAGATTATAATCCATTACTGATTTATCAGTATCAATAATATTACTGATTGTTCAGATAGTTGTTGCAACAGATAGAAGTTGCAACAAGAAATCCAAGGGCAATTAAAAAAGACTTCAGGGCCTTGTGACAACTGGTTGAGGGATCAAGTGCACAAGTAGTGTTCTTCTCTACCCTTCCAGTTCCAGGGAATGATGAGGGAAGAAGCAGGAAGAGCCAGCAGATCAATACCTGGCTCCAAGCCTGATGTCACTAGCAGAATTTTAGGGTTTTTGATCATAGGTCAGTTTACATGACACCAGAACTGCTGGTGACAGATGGGGTACACCTGTCTCAAAGGGGAAAAAAGGATCTTTGCACGGGAGTTAGTAGGGCTCACTGAAAAAAAATTAAACTAGATTTGAAGGGAGAAAGAGATAAACCAGGCTTCCTAAAGATACATAGGCCTGGGGGCAGCATGCCAGTGTTTGAGGACAGTGTGATAGCGAGGTCCTTTGGTCTGTCATCTCAATGGAGGCAGGGGATGGAGATCCATGCGACAGCAAAGACACTTTTTTTGATGTGTAAGAAACCATGAAATCACCTGAGAATGGTCAAGTAGGGATTAGGGCTTCCCACCCCAAAATGGTAATGGGATCAGAAGCCCAAGAGAAGTGTATCTATAACAATGCATGTAACATGGGCAACAAACGGGAGGAGATGGAATTGATTGTGAAGTTGGAAAACTATGATATAGTTGACCTCACAGAAACATGGTGGGATGACTTGCACAACTGGAGTGCTGCAATGGATGACTATAAACTCTTCAGAAAGGATAGGCTGCGAAGGAGAGACGGTGGAATAGGCCTGTGTGTTAGGAAGTGTTTTGATTGTCTAAGAGCTTGATGATGGTGATGGTTGATAGGGTTGAGTGTTTATGGGTGAGAATCAGGGGGAAGGCCAACAAGGCAGATATCATAGTGGGAATCTGTTACAGAGCCCCCAACCAGGGTGAAGAGGCAGATGAAATATTCTATACCTAGCTGGGAGAAGTCTCACAGTCACTAGCCCTTGTTCTCATAGGGGACTTCAACTTACCAGATGTCTGCTGGAAATACAGTAAGGTCAGTGAGACAACTAGGGAAGGTGCCATTGTGAACAGAAGGCTATCTTGGTCATAGTGAACATGAAAACATACTGGTTTAGATTCTTGGAGAGGTCAGGTGGGGAGTCAGCAGAACTGGTACCCTGGATTTCCAGGGGGCAGACTTTGGTCTGTTTTAGGAGCCTGGTTGACAAAGTACTTTGGGAGGCTGGCCTGAAGGGCAAAGGGGTCCAAGAAGGCTGGATGATCTTCAGGAAGGAAATCTTAAAGGCACAGAAGCAGGCCATCCCTATGTGGGAAAGATGAGATGCTGTGGAAGAAAACTGGCCTGGCTTGAACAGAGAGCTTTGGCTGGAACTCAGGAAAAAAGCGGAGAGTTTATGACCTTTGGAAGAAGGGGCAGGCAACTCAGGAGGACTACAAGGATGTCATGAAGTCATGCAGGGAGAAAATTAGAAGGGTCAAGTCTAGGTACTACTATAAAAGACAGTAAAAAATGTTCCTTACATTAGCAACAAAACAAGAGCTATGGACAATCATTGTCATTTTTTGGATGAGGGGGGAAACATAGTGATAAAGGCTGAGGAAAAGGCTGAGGTACTTAATGCTTTCTTTGCCTCAGCCTTTAATAGTAAGGCAAGTTGTCTTTGGGTACCCAGACCCCTGAGCTGGAATGACAGGGACAGGGAGCAGAATAAAGTCCCCATAATCAATGGGTAAACTGGTTAGCAACCTGCTACAGCACTTAGACATACACATGTCTGTGGGCCCAGATGGGATCCACCCAAGGATACTGATGCAGCTGGCTAAAGTGCACACCAAGCCACTTTCAATAATTTACCAGTAGTCCTGGCTCACCGGGGAGATCCGAGTTGAAATTAGTACATGTGATACCCACCTACAAGGCTGGCAGAAGGAAGCATCCAGGGAACTACAGGCTTGTCAGTCTGACCTCAGTGCCAGGGAAGGTTATGAACAGATCATCTTGAATGCCATCACATGGCACGTACAGGACATAACAGGCCCAGCCAGCAGGGGTTTATGAAAGGCAGATCCTGCTTGATAAACCTGATCTCCTTCTACGACAAGATGACCCCCTAGTGGATGAGGGAAAGGCTGTGGATGTTGTCTGCCTAGACCTTAGTAAAGCCCTTGACACTGTTACCACAGCATTCTCCTGAATAAATTGGCTGCTCATGGCTTGGATGGGTGTACCCTACACTGGGTAAAAACCTGGCTGTATAGCTGAGCCCAAAGCGTGGTGGTGAATGGAGTTAAATCCAGCTGGCACCCCAGTGGTGTTCCCCAGGGCTTAGTACTGGAGCCAGTTCTGTTTAATATCTTTATCAATGATCTGGACAAGGGGATTGAGTGCACCCTCAGTATATTTGCAGATGACACTAAATTGTGGGGGAGTGTTGATATGCTTGAGGGTAGGAAGGTTCTGCAGAGGGATCTGGACAGGCTGGATCAATGGGCTGAGGACAACTGTATGAGGTTTAACAAGGAGAAGTGCCGGGTCCTGCACTTGGACCACAACAACCCAATTCAATGCTATACAGGCTTGGGGAAGAGTGGCTGGAAAGTTGCATGAAGGAAAAGGACCTGAGGGTTTTTGTCAACAGATGGCTGAATATGAGATGTCAGTGTGCCCAGGTGGCCAAGGCGGCCAATAGCATCCTGTTTGTATCAGAAATGGTGTGGCCAGCAGGACAAGGATAGTGATTGTCCCCCTGCACTTGGCACTGGTAAGGCCTCACCTCAAATACTGGTTTCTTTTTTGGGCCCCTCACTTCAAGAATGACACTGAGGTGCTGGACTATGTCCAAAGGAGGGCAACAGAGCTGGTGAAGGCTCTGGAGCACAAGTCTCGTGAGGAGCGGCTAAGGGACCTGGGGTTGTTTAGCTTGGAGAAAAGGAGACAACGGAGACCTTATGGCTCTCTACAACTACTTTAAGGGAGGTTGTATCGAGGTGAGTGTCAGTCTAATCTTCCAAGTAATAAACAATAGGATGAGAGGAAACAGCCTTGAGTTGCACCAGGGGAAGTTCAGCCTGATATTAGGAAAAATTTCTTCACCTAAAGTGTTGCCAAGCATTGGAACAGGCTGCCCAAGGAAGTGGTTGAGTCACTATTTCTGGAGTTATTTAAAAGACATGTAGATGTAGTGCTTGGGGATCTGGTTTAGTGGGACTTGCAAGTATTAGGTTTATGGTTGGACTTCATGATCTCAAAGTTCTTTTCCAACCTAAAAGTTTCTATGATTCCATATACTAGAAAAAACTAAAAGACTGTGCATGCTTGGAAGATTAAAAATACAGGTGAATCTTCATCTAAAAATTATATGAGCTTTCAACAAAATACGTATTATTATCAAATGTCACAAATATATTATGCTGATTTCCATGGTAGTCTTCTCATGCACTTCCACACTTCCTGTCTTCATGACAGAGCTTGCTGGAAGTGGTGAGACAAATTAATGAACACCTGAATGATTATATAAAGTTCAACAAGGTGAATTCCATATTAATTGTGTAAGAAGCTGCTTCTAGTACATTATCTGCAAGACAAACACCACTGATTGGGTGATATATTTAATGCAGGTTTGGTTTGGTATTTTATTGAGTGAATAAAGTAATAGTTACTCAAGTTGTTTCAACTTTAACATAAACACATCCTAGAATGTCTGGGGAAAATAATTCTGCATGACTGATGAGAAGGAATGGCAATGAACAGTGTATAATCAATTTTAATTGTGTAGAGCCATGTTTTTCATACAAGGCAGTCCTTTGGAATATTTGTGTGGTAATATAAAAATGACAGAGGGTAATCTTGGGTTTGATCCTCCAAATGATGGTAACGTTCCAGAGTGTAACATTTAGATGTAAGATTAAACCCAGAATCGTTACTGGTTTATGTTTAATGGGCTTTATTATATAAAGGTAACAGTTTGAAACTGCCACTTTTCTTTGGGCAAGATTAGATTAGCACGGACTTCCCATCAGAAGGCTGATTTTGTTCAGATGTAGCAATCTTTAATGGCATTGTAGATCACATTATAAATCTTTTTGGCTGTTTATGTATTTTTTCCATTGTCCTAAACCTTTCCAAACATTTTCCTTTAGAAGTTTATTTTTGAAAACACATAAAAGGTATACATGTTGAAAGAATTCTAAATTATTTTATCACTTGTTTATTGTCCTACATAGAATGATGGAAGACTCTGTAGATAAAGACATTATGTACAAAATCCAAAATTCTTGTGGCATGCTGATAGCACACAGCCTTATTTTTCTACCAGATTTTAATATATATGTAATTTCTTTATAGCTCTCCCATGTATCTATTTATAATTCCAGGTCATAGCAAATAAAATGGGGAAAAATCTCTCTTTTACGCTTCCTTCTTCTCCAAGAGTAGGTAATATTTTATAGAATAGGTGGAATACTGGATCTAGACACTTTTCTACTTTTGAACTGCACATGATTTAGCATAATATCAATTCAAATGCCAAAAATTCTGCAGCAACAGCATTCTTGTTTTACTGTTTTAGCCAAATTCATTGAGCATTTACACTAAGCACAGTTCAGTATGACACGATTTTATAATTGATCTCATGCAAATCAAGAAGTACTTTAAATACAAAATAAGGCTCTTATCATCATGTATGTTCTTGAATTATTTTTAACTAATGCCTTTTTAAATCAATATCTTTTTTCAGCACTATTCAAATGAAGTTACACATTGCACAGTCAGTTCTTCTGCAATATATATTTCTGTTTATGATTTTACATAGTATCTACAAAAAAAGTGGTAGTAGTTGTTGACTTATTCTGTTTTGACAGTGAACGCACCCATAATAAGCATCAAAGGGATATTCCAACACAGATTATTTACAGTTTTAGTAGATTTTCTAGAATCAAGATTACTTTGGAGGCAGAAAATGTCATTTACATAAAGCTTATACAAGTGAAGGACAGAGAACCAGAAGAAAGCATATAGAAACTCTGCCAATTTAAGAAAAAAATCAGTTCTGAAACACTCAATGCAGGTTGTACTATATGATGGACTACTTTTTATGTTATTTTGAATTACAGGAGTTACATCAGTGGAACAGTTTCATTACCTTGTTGCTTTTATAATGTCTTGCTAACACTGATGGAGGGGGAAAAAAACAACACAGAAACCATGAATTGCCTTTTATCATGTGACTGTCACTTGCATTCTTAAATACAAAAAACAGAAATGTTTGAAACATCAGATATTGATAAAATTTCAAATTCTTCTGCATGGTTATTTATTTTGAGAGGTGCACAATAAGGTAACAACAATAAAACTAATTTTCAAAGACTGAATAAAACAGGGGTTGATGGCACACTGAAAGGTTTCTGCCTCCCTAAGGCAGGATAAGCTATACCTAACCTATATGAATTACTTCTGATGGTTGACTTAGTTTAACTTTTGAGCTTGGAGATGGTATTTGAGTCTGAGTAACATGCTTAGATTTTGAAACACCTGAGAATCAAAAGCATAGCTTAGGAGAATCTGATCAAAACATGACATGTACTTGCTACTGAAATACAAAACCAATGTTACAGATTATCATCATCAAAATATTATTTTCAGCTACTTATAAACATCAAAGAACTCTCAATATTTCTGGAATGAAGAAAAAGGAAGACTGTATCAGCTAAAAGAAAACTATACACAAAAGGAATAGCTGGTACCATCTTTGTGTATGACTCAGTAATTTTCACCAAATGCCAGTCAGAAAAGACACCACACATGAAGAATCTGTACCAAATAATCAATAGATGAGACTTTAAATCACATTATCTGCCATGTCAATAAGATGCTTCCTCACTAATACCACAAAAAGTTTATTTGCCAGGAAAACTGTTCAGTGCTTTCAAGGAAATGGTTTGGGTTTTGCCATGTCATGTTATGCATTAATATGAACTCACCTGAAGACATCTTTACTAATGTAGATTTTTTTAAAAATACCACAGGTTAGGACAGTGCCATATATAAAACAACCTAAGCATAAGTCTTTTTGATTAAGAGAACCTAAAAATTGCATGGTAACAGTAATGCTATTCTGACCTTGACTCAGATTGTGGTTTTAATGAAGTCATTTTGCTTATCTAGGCTTTCCTGTTCTTAACAAAGACAACCTATACATCACTAGAGACAGTGTTAGAATGAATATTAGGTTTCAGCTAGTAATTTAAATAGTTGTATAATCTCATTAGAACTGATATAAATTTTGTTATTTAAATTAACGTTGAATTGAGACAGAGTTGAAATATATACGCTTCTCACTGGAACAGTTTGGAATGTGGCAATGGGTGTTCTAAATGCATCCCTCAACTGTGATAAAGCAACTGATTAAAAACAAAAAGATGGAAATTAAGGCAAAATGGGCCCATAAGTTATTCATCAACAAGTTTAAGGGGAGCTGTGGAAACCAACTAAATGTAGAGAAAGATATCTGAGAAAGAAAAGTAAGAGAGAATGATATTTCTGAGTTGTTGAGTCTAAAAAAGAAAAAAAAAAAAGTGTTTTTTTGCTCACAAAGTAAAGAAGTTGAAGGATTAATGAGTCCCAGATGGAAGTGCTACAGCTGTCAGAGAATCTACTGGGTTTTCCAGTATAATTTAGTCTTCATTACCTTAAGAAAGTGAAATACAGATACTAAATGATTTTTTTAAGCAAACAAAAATATTCTTAATCTCAAAATTTTAAAATAGATGTAAAGAAATTATTTTAGGTCCTTCCATGTCACCCCCCACCCCTTAATTTCAAGGTGTCATTATGGTTCAAACATCAAAACAGGTTAGTGTTGGTGCACAACAATGGTATTTTTAAAGACCTCATTTAAACTTACAACTTGGGGTTTTTTCCCCCCCCAGTCCTTTGTAGAACATATAAGGTAGATCATTTGTATAGAAAACAAGAATGCAAAGCAAATGCAGATGGACATGAAGTTCTCGGGGAGTTTCTCAAATGTCATTGTCAAGATTTTTGTGTTTAACAGGTCTATGACTTCTGCAGTATTCTTAATTTGCTTTGATTTGTTCAGTTCAGGTATAAAAAAACCCCACAAACAAAGCACTTTCTAAATCACCTGATTATATAAACATCAGTGAAAGTATAAGCTTAGTTATGGCACAGGTTATTTGTGATGCTTAGTTAAACCTGCATTTCTCACTGTGAATGACAGTGTGATACACCAGCTGAAATTACAATAAACATGACAGAAGGTTTTATTCCTTAATGTAGACAAACCCTGGTGTTGATGCTGTTGAAAGAATTTCTGAAGCCACATGAAATCAAGAATGGAATGGTACTGAGCTGCTTGGAGTGAGTTGAAATCCTGGACATAACATTTTCAATAATGTAAATACAACAAAATGAAAATCCCATACTTACTTGTTTGATCTCCTTTCTCCTTATTCTTCATTTCATGGAACTGACCACAGTTCTGGTGCAGTTACGCTTTCCTGTAAGACTGCCTCTAGCCTCTTGGCTTCGATGTATCTGATTGCTCTCTGATTCTTCCATTCAACTGGAAATTAGCATTCACTGCATAGCAAAATGGAATCAAGAGTGAAGGGAGTGTTCAACAAAACAGGTTACTGACAGATTAAAGAATGATTGTACAGTATGTCAGTTATTCTGTGATCATTTATATGCCATTGCTAAGACACCTGGCAGCAAACTAACAAAGAAAAGATCATTCATGACTTAAGGTAAATGATAAAATTCTACAATTTCACTGATGACATACACATAAACAGCCACAATTTCATGGCAGTTTATGGCTCGGCTTTAGCTAAATATATGATATATATATTACATACAATGCATTATACAATGTTGAGTGACATTTCAGTCTTGATTCAGAGCGTTCATACCATTAGTAAGACCCAAAAAAATCAAGGACCAAAAATTATCTCAGAATGACCTTTTAACACTATAAAGGCAAAATTATGTATTTCAATGCTGTGACTAAATTGACATAATCTGAGATAGTTTTATAAGTCTCTGGAATTAATATATTTCAGTACAAGGTATTTGAGAAAGTAAGATAATATTGTCTTTGTTTTAAAGAGAACCAATGACTGTACATAAAGGAAAACAAGGATACTGATGTATAGAAGGCACATGATAATTCTGTAGTCATTGGAAAGAGGAACAGTGAAAACGGGCAAACAATTAAGAACCATAAGAACTGACAATATAAAAACATGAAGAAATAGAAGAAATAGCAATATCTATAGAGTGTGCTTAATATGCATGTTGTTATGTACATACATATTCACATGTATGTACATATATTTAAATGCTATATGTATATGCTAAGAAGATAGCTCAATCCATTTGTATGCATTCTTACATTTTACCTTTTTCTGTTTCTTCAGGAAACATGGCTGTTCCCTGAAGTGTTTTCTAGTAAAGGAATGATGTATGCTGGCATATAGGACCAAAGGACCTCTTATTTTTAGGACCACACTCAAAAACCCTAGTAAGGATTCCTCAGTCATAACCCTTTCCAGGGTTCAGCTATGTAAAAAGGAGATATTTACAAAAAAGTAAAAATGTTTTAAAAATCTGGTTTTAATTTTGTTGTACAGATGATGTAAGACTCAAGCTTCTTTATTAGACTGATCTATTTCTGTTACAGCATCTGTTTAACACCCTCACCTCCTATCCCCGCTACCACTTCCGTACCCCAGTTGTAAGTCCGAAACTGTTGGCTGTTGTAGAAGTCATTAAGGCAATTGTAGAGTAAATTTGATATTTGACAAGCAGTTGCACTGTGACTCTCCCTCAAGACTGGAGTGACACGCTAAATTGCTTAGAATGAGTTAAAATTCTGGACACAGCATTTTCAGTAATGTGCAGCTTAGGCAGTATTTTCTTAGACATCCATATAAATAAGACTGAAGCTGTTACAGTGCTTGTGGTTACTGAAGGCCAGAAGTCTCTGAAAACACTGGCCAGTTTTTTTATTTGTATTAAACTTGCAGAGTTGTGAATATTTTTACATAAAGATTTTTAAAGGTTGTTTAAAAAGTGATGTTCCATTTCAGAAAGTTTTGGAAAGAACCTTTCATATTCAGAACTTTAATCCTCCACCACTGTGTGATAAAATCTGATGGTTTTGACTGTCATAGAGGAAAGAAAACTGTGACAAGTTTTTGCCTTCAAACAGATAAAAATACTTTTATTGCTTAAAATATTTAAAATCACATTCCTGCTTGTCTTGATTTTATTGTCTAAACAGACAGGGATCTAATTTTTATTTATTTTTTCCCATCTCCTTACACACTTAAGCTCTGGAACTTAAAAAAAAAAAAAAAGCTTAGTTTTGCCTGTTTGTATAGATCATTTATCTACTGTTTCAGAGCCAATAATCATCCCTAAACTTTTTTATGATCATCTCTTCAACTACATGTCATCTCTCTAAGGCAGTCCTTGTTGTTACATTTCCCTATGGACATGCAGGGATCTCAGACTGAAGTAATGACTGCTGATAATTAGACTAAACCAATCACTAAATAGAAGAGGAATTTCTGAGAATGTTACACCTTACAAACTCTTAAAGCCCAGAGAGAATCCTCCAGTTGTCAGTTTCAAATGGACCGATTCCTCACTGTCCATCTTCACCACAATTGGAAAACTTACTTGAAGGTCCATATGTTAGCAAAAAAATGGTCTGTAAGGTCAGGAAAAATTAAGTACAATCTTGAAATGTAAGTAGGACTTCACAATGCTTCTATGTAAATTGGTTCTTTTATATTGTGACATTTTATTGGTGTGACTTCTGTGGCCTTAAATTTTTATTGTGTATCATTAGATTTTATCTTATAAAACAATGTAATTTCTGATATTTGAATAACAAGACTTGTTACAAGTAGAAATTTGAATATTTTTTAATAATTTCTCGAATGATAATAAGGCTGTGCCTTTGCACTTTTTCCTTCTAGTAATGTGAGATGATGTAATTTGGGCAATGATAAAATTAATAAACAGAGGACTGTGTAGATGAGTATGTTTTTTCTATTTTCCTCATATTAATTCTTTGATCTCTTAGTGGCATATATACCATAATTCAAAAGTACCAGAAATGAATGTGTAGCAAGAGTATAGCTTTATTGTGCAAGCATATCATCAAATAAAACCTGAGTGAAACAGAAACCTAGAACACAGGAACATATTGCAAAAAGCTTCCCAGTGTTCACTGACAATGAAGAAACTTTGAAAAGTTGCCAGAAGAACTTACTAAGTATGGCATAAATACATTTGTCCTTTACTGCAAGGCTAACACAGAAATGGCAGAAATACAATATATGTGTTAGTGAATAAATTGTCCTTGGCTAACAGAATTTTTCTAAAGATTTGCTAGAATACTTCAGAAAAGAGCAACATATGAGGAAACTGTACAACACCAACAGAGTAGCTATGTATGTAATACCAGGGGAAGATAATCATAGTCTTCCACTTAACACTTCCTATGCTCATTAATTTATACTAAAACTGCAGTTTCAGAGATGCAACAAACACCTGGGGGTTTTTTTGTTGTTGTTTGGGGGGGGAGGGTTGAGGGTTAACTGTCAACTGTTATTACAAGTATGATTTTTTCCACTTATTCTTGCTAAATGTAGCAATGTCTAATTCCATATTCTTCTTGATGGGTGTTTTAACACTCCCATTTTTATTAAGGGAGGTTGCTATTTTTGTGTCTAAAAAAGAAAGCAAAAGCAAACAAACTTATAAACAAAACCAAACAAACTATAAAATGGGTATTAACTAATTGTATCTTGTTCTCCTCATATTTTTCAGCCTGGACAAAGGAAAAAGACATGAGAGGGCACTCAGAGGACCCCTGACAGTTCATGCTGCCTCAATACAAGAAAGCTAACTAGCTTTGTTATAAAATACTGCAGCTGCCTTTCTCCAAAAAGTGCCATGTTATAGATGGGAGTAACCCAAAATAGCATAGACATAAGCCAATCAGTGCCACATGGCCTGTGAGCAGATGTCTGGACTTTTTATTTCCCATTGCAGACACAGTCTAAAGGATATTCATAATTTTTTTTTTTTTTTTTTTTGGGGGGGGGGGAAGATCTGAGCCATTAGATTTAATATTCTGGGGTAAACAAACTTACTAGTAAACATGGAAAATAATCCTTACACATAGAAAATAGAAATTGTGAAGAAAACTCCCTCTACCACCATATGAGAATAACATTTCACTAAAAGATCTTATCTACAAATCAATATAGCACCCTCCAAGCTTCAGAAGAGAAGGATTTTTCAAATGTTATGTGTCATGCAATTCTCTTGAACTGCAGAATTTGCCCCACTGTATATTCATCAGGTATACCAGAAAATCCATGCAGCCTGAATGTCTCACCAGGCTTGTAAATCAGGTATTTTTAGGTGGTGAAAAGGAAGTCCTTAATAGTTTTGAGAATGGGGAAGGGCCTTGACAGCTTCGTGCAGGAAAAAGTGATTAGTGGTAGATTTATTCCATCAAAAGACACTTTTTAAAACAAAACAAACCAACAGTGAGCTGTGGAGAAAACCATCTTTCCTTTAATAGTGCATGGGAAGCAAGTTGTTAAAATCCAGTTTGGACTATCTCTGCAGGTAAGGAGGGGAGATACATACTTCCTTATGAGTATCAGCTTTCCAAGGAAAATCTTATCTGTTTCCTTGCTACTGAGAAGATGACACTGAGGTTCTTGACTTTATATTTCTTTTTTTAATCTTTTGCTACATAAGCTTCCCTCAGCTATTTTATTTGTGCTTCATAATAGTTTTCCATTTGTCAGTCTTTATGCTAGGAGCTCCTACTCTTTTTAGAGCTTATTTAATGACCAGTATCTTTCTGTGGTGTTTCTTCAGGTACAGACACCATCTCTGTAAACCTTATTGTCAATTACTTTATCATGGCAACTCTTTGGTTGTAGAAGAGAAGAAATAGTATCATTTTAAAAGGGGAGATAAAGAGAGGTTCTAATAAAGGAGTAAGATAACGTAGGGTGGGTTATGTTAAGGGTGAAGAAGCAAAATACAGCAAAGGTGGAAAAGGATTGGGAAATTAAACATATGGTGGGTTACAGGACAGAGAAGGGTCCAATATGTGCAGCAGCACCATGAGAGGGAGATAATTTACACACTTTTTTTTATTTTTTCATGAAGTGTCATCTATAAAAACTTGAGGGGAAAAAACTTCTTTATGGATGTTTGAAATTCTAAGATAAGAAAATTCATTCATTCTGGCTGCAATACAGAGCTTATTTGTTTTTAAATCTTGAACTGGACACATTGCCATTTTAAATGCAAACTGACAAATGTCACATCATAATATAATAATAAACTTTAATTTGGGGGCATTTATGCCTGTGGGCATCTGACAATAGTAAGTTGTAAATGAAAATATAATGAAATGTACTCAGATAATATTCCTTTTTACATCAATCTTCTTATGCCTGTGAGACAAAATCTAAATCAATGTAATGGAGACAGAAATATTGCAGGATTTGATTGGATTAATCCCAGTGTTTTTAATAAGAAAACTAAATTCTGCCTGTATCACAGCATGTGTTTTGTTTTTTTGTTAAATTAAAATACAGTAATTGCACTAAATAAGAATAAACACCTAGATTTTACTCCTCCAAAATCTGTGAAATCCATAAAAAATTTTAGTCACACTGGGACTAATCTTTTATTGTACAACAAAAATACAATTAGAAGAAAACTTCAAACAACATATAATGGAAAATTTCAAACCCAAGAAATGCTTAATGTCAAGAAAAATAGTGTTGTACATTTTGCTGATGGAAAAATATCAGCATAGTGATGACTTTCTTGTCTGCTCAAATAGAAACCACAATCATTGATTCAGAGCCTCAGTTCACTATAGAACAATTATAAATAAAATACATTTATATGTCACAGCAGATGTGGTAATTATCATAGATGTTGAATAAAGCGGTTGTTCCTCAGAGCTGTTCTCAGTTTCAATTGTGAACATCTTTCAAGTAAAACCATGCCTTTCTATTTTGATTATAATAGTGCTACCACTTTACCCAAAGTATATATTTGTATAGCTGGTACTTGTATTTGTTTGCAGGCCTAATGGGATTGGTATCTGAGAAAGCTGAATTTCAGGTTTCTTAGAAAAGCAAGATGGAGTGAACAAGGTTCTCCAGAGTAAATTGAGATTAATTTTGTCAAAAGATACACGGTTCTCAAAAAAAAGAAGGTTCTATCAAACATGTATTTGCCATTCTTTCCATAAGTCTTTGTAGAAAATGAGTTGGCGTTAATTTCCCCCTTGTTTTTCAAATTCAGGATTGTTTTCTGCAGAACCTAGTGCTGCGTAAAGGATTAATCTTGAAAAGAAGAAGTCGTCCTGGGTTTGCCTTTTAGTCAATCTTAATGCTATCTAATGTTACATGAATCATGCCCCAGAGTTAAGATGGTTTTGCCCCATTGATCATAAACTGAATCTAGAATGGTGAAAGGGATTTTTTATTGTACATGATAAATACAAAAAATGCCACTCATTTTTTTTCTGTCAGGAAATGAAGCCTAAAACTTATCTTCTCACTTCCTCATATCACAGCCCAGGGGAATCTCTTCCCTATCTTTGCATGAAGGTTTGTTATTTTTATCTACAAACCTACATAAGCTCATTTTTGTACCTCATTTTCTTTTAAAATCTTCAGGCCAAAGTATGTCAGCATTTAATAAATTTTGTAAAATATTGATAATAGATACTCCTGATCTCTTTGTTTTCACATTTGTTCTGGTTTAAATATTGAAATAAAATATAGTGTTAAAGAGGTATTATCACTGGTAAAAAAAAACATTCTGTAAGAAAATTCTGGTTTTGTTTTCATTTTGGTTACACAAAAATGGGATATAGATGTTTAATATGCTACAGACAGGAGATCCCATTCTCTGAGCAGCTCTACTATACATGCTTTGGTTTATTCAATATTAAGGGTAAACGCATTTTATTATGAGCTGTTAAGAAATTTTCTTTTGTCTTTTTTAATTTGTGACAAGGGTGTAAGTATCCGATTTGCATGATAATATTTCTTTGATTTTTTTAAGAATCAGCTAATTACAAATACTAATGCAATGAAGAATGCAGTCAGGAGTTGTCTGTGCTGAAATTATCTGATTTGCATTAACTAAAGAAGCTACACGTTATAAAAAAAAAAAAAAAAAAAAAAAAAACCAAACAAATTGCACTTTCCTGACTTAAGAATGTATGTTATCTAGCCCAGGGACAGCTATAAGTAGATAGATCCAAAGATCCACAAAGTCTTCCATTTTTTTCCCATCAAAAAGTGTGTGTTTAAGGAAAGTTATAAGAACAAGACGTAAATGTAAGTTTACTTTCCCTGAAAACATCTCCTATTTTCAGAAGCCGCTGATTTAGGAGCTTCCTGTGTGGCAGCTGAGTTGAGCTGGGCCTGGCTGACGATAGTGTTAGCATACAAACTTCAGTTAATCCTATAGCATAAAGAGGTAAGCATAGAGTAGTAGCTTGAGCATAAACAACCTGTTAATCACTGTGAAAGTTGCAAACTATGGAGAAAATTCTCAATGAAGTATGTAAAGGGAACAAAAGATAGATGAAAAGTTGACCCCGTCAGAGAAAAAATTTGGAGAAGTCTCAAAGATCAAGGAGAAAATATGGAAAAGAGGTGTGAACACCTGTGAGCTACAGGCCTGAGCTGAGGAGTTAAATGAACAGATCAACAGAAAGAAGACACATCTGCCAAAGGAAGCTGCAGGCGAATCTTTCCTTCAAGAAAAGATTATTGATGACTGCTTAATGATGCTGTGGGAAACTGACATCCTGTGGTCTGGGTGCACCACTGCTGCCCAAGAAGAGGAGGGGGATGTCTGGATTTTGGCCAGGAGACTGTTGTATATTGTGGAGTTAGCGATCTACACAACAGAGAACCTGAGTAGGTGCACATCCAGTATGGCTTTCAGGCTGTGCTATGCTGCACAAATCAATTTGGCTGCAGGGTAACCTTAGCCAACTCATTGTAAAAGAGAAACCTGCAGGCAGCTCCCGTTTGGTACCAGTGATTACAACCCTCTACATGACTTTCCCTTTAAAAGAACGGCAAGAAGTTCTCATAAGAAAATCTATTAGGAATAGTTGTTTTCTTGCAATGAAGTTATATAATAGCTAAAATGACCAAAAAGGGAGAGTTTCTTTCCACAGACAGAATCTGAGCAGAACACTGTTGGAAAATCCATGGGCTGTCTAGCACCGCACATCTAGAGGATGCACATGACTGGATGAAGTCAACTTGTGCAACCACTGTATACTGTGATCCATAAGTGGAACCAGTTTAGGAGCATATCCAACCAATCAGAAGCCTTCCAGCAAGTGAGGCCAAAAGTAGTGTGGGCAACATTCTTGGCCCCTGTCTAAACTTGATGGGGTAAAAAATGTCCTCTATACCTCCTCCGAAGATAGAATCCCTGAGAATGCATGGCAAAAGAACCCTGAAGAAATCAAAGTTCAGCCACTGAGATTTTGGAGCCACAGCTATTGGGGATCAAAATTATTAGAAAAACATACATGGAAACCAAAACAAACCTATAACAAGAAAAAATATTTTTTAAAAAAATACTATTGAAAAGCTATCTAGTTAAAATGTTTTGATAACTAGGCCTATTTTATCTCCACACTGTCAATTTTAACATTAACTATGACATCCTGAACCAAAAGGTTTTGTTTTGTTTTAATGAGGTTTTATTAGTGGGGGTTTTTCTTAGGACTTTTTGTGTTTGGGGTTGTTTTGTGGGTTTTTGTTGTTTTTTTTTTGTTACTGAATAATATATAAAGGAGTGAATGTAACAAAAAAGAAAGGAACAGGAATTCCTATGACTGATAGCAACACAGCTTTTGACAAGATCAGTTGGCTCTATTAGTACAGCTGTATCAGAATTAATTGAAATTTTCTTCTGTAGCTTTTTAATCACAAATGAAATAGCCTGAATCCTAATCAGTTGGTGGAACAGAAGCTATTTTTAAAACACACTGAAATCCTTTCCCTTAACTCACAGAGGTTTGCCCAAGGACCTAGAGGCCATACATAGAGCAGTGTGGGGAAATATATATTTTTTTTAAATGATAGTAGGCAGTTCTGGATCGTGAGTTATTCATATTCTTCTCAGTATGATAGTGCGTGATACTTAGTGCAGTTTTCTTAAGAAAATAGCTAATTAATATAAAATTCAATACTATGAGGAAAAAGGTTGAAGCAATTTCAAAATCAAATAAAATCTGTATTCTGTATGTTGTTGAAAAGTTGTTTAGTCTGACATGAAAATGGAATGGACCAATTCATGCTTCTCTGTGTATAACATTTAAATCCAAAACAATTTTTACTTCTGTTTCTTCCTTCCTTATACATATAACTCATATACAAATAACCATGGTTACAACTTGCTGCAAACAGTCACAATGGAGATGTATTTCACAGAAAACAAGAAAATAAGCAATCAGGGAAATAGATTAAACCTGTGAATGAAGTGATGACATACATACTATATAGTTTCCATGAAGCTATTCTGTAAAAACTAAAATAAATTAAAAAAATTTAATTTCAACCAGTTAACTGAGAGATTTAATCTATACTGATTTGATTTAATTTTCTTTAAAATCCTGTATGCTAAAACTGCTTGACCACTTTTTTCCTTCTTTAAATGCAAAATATTAAATTATAAAAAAGTATTAGAAAGAAGATATTAGCTTACATTTCAGAGCTACATCCTGAAAATTATTAAGCTATGAAAAGCAACATTCCTTGTATTTGAAGCACAGAAATGAAACCCCACATGTGATAAAATCCAGCTGTTTACTGGAATGTAGGTGTCACATGGAGCTCTAATGAGGGTTTAATCCTGAGTCTCCAAGTAGTTTTACAAATCATTGGATAGTGAAGGATACAAATTTGCTTAATTCTATATGATTCAATCTAAAATTAGAGACTGTTTGGGTAGTAAAAATATAGCCTTGAGGAAAAGTGCTTTCATCTCCGTTAGAGTAAAATGTCAACATTAAGATTTAACAAGAATATAAAGCCTTAACTTCTGAGTAATAGCTACAGAAATTAACAGCTAACTACGAACACTGTATTTCACACACACACATGAAAATAATTTATACTTAAATTAAAAAAGCTTAAAAAGCTTTTATTAAAAAATAGAATCCCTTGTTTCATTAAACATTTTTTCAGGGGAGCTAAACTGACTCATGTCTTGATATACCTACTACTAGCACAGTGGCAGTAAAGATGCCACTCTGCAATGTTTAGGTAATCTCTGATAATATTATAGACCATATAAGCATTTGCAACCTGAATAACTACACTCAGAAGGGACTTTTTGGATGCATCCAGGAGATAAACTTGCTCCTGAATTATCTTTCTTCCTCCACATGAAAGGAAAGAACAGTACCTTTGTCCTTTTGGGAGGATTTCACTGGCCTCTTTCTCTACTAAAAAAAATTTATATTTCAGGTTTGTGGATGACACCAAGCTGATTTATGTGGTTGATTACCTAGAGGGAAGGGATGCCATCCAGAGGGACCTAGACAGGCTTGAGAGGTGAGCCTATGTGAACTCATGAAGTTCAACAAGGTCAAGTATAAGGTCCTGCACTTGTTTCAGAGCAATTCCAAACATGAGTACAGGCTGGGTGATGGGAGATTGAGAGAAGCCCTGCAGCAAAGAAAAAGCTGAATATGAGATGGCAACGTATGGTTGCGGCCTGGCCCAGACAGCCAACCACATCCTGGGCTGCATCAAAAGGAGCATGAGCAAAAGAGGTCATTCTCCCCCTCTATTCCACTCTCATGAGACTCTACCCAGAGTACTGTGTGCATCTCTGGGGCTCCCAATATAAGAAGGGCACGAACCTGCTAGAGTGAGTTCAGAAGAGGGCCATGAAGATGACCAGGGGACCGGAGTACATCTCTTATGAAGACAGGCTGAGAGAGTTGGGGTTGTTCAGCCTGGAGAAGGGAAGGCTCCAGGGAGACCTTACAGCAGACTTCCAGACTCTAAAGGGGGCCTACAAGAAAGCTGGAGAGGGACTTTTTACAAGGGCCGGTAGTGATAGGACAGAAGAGGGAAAGGCTTTAAACTGAGAGAAGGCAGATTTAGATTAGATGTTAGGCGGACATTCTTTACTGTGAGGGTGGTGAGACACTGGAACAGGTTGCCCAGAGCAGCTGTGGCTGCCTTATCCTGGGAGTGGTGAAGGCCAGGCTGGATGAGGCTTTGAGCAACCTGGTCTACTGGAAGGTGCCCATGACAAGAAGTTTGGAACTAGATGATCTTTAAGGTTCCTCCCAACCCAGACCATTCTTTCTATGAAGACAGGATTAAATTAATGAATAATCACTGAATATCTTAACCAGATTTAAAGGACAACTTCTGAAGTCATTCCTTACAGGAAATTTAGTTCAGTGGCGTGTGCATACAAGTATGAGCTGTTGTAAGTAATGGCTTGAATAGAAGAGCAATATAATAAATTATGATCATAAGATTTTTATATATATATAAATCTTCAAAATTCTACAAGCTGTCAAAAAGTGTGAGAAAAAAAATATGCTTTAAGGGGTATTTGTTGATCATCTACATGATCTCTGAACAACAGTTCATCTTAATATCAAGGTAATACATATTAATATTCAGGGGGTGAGTTTTTCCTATTGTTGGTAAACACCACGGATTCATTGGATAATTAATTATATATAAAGACTGCGGAAAGGTAGACTCATGTAACCACGTCTGTGTAATCAAGACCCATAAAATTAAAATGTAGATTCAAATGTCTAATCTCTTACAATAAAAGCATTCATGGAAAAGACTGACAACAGTAAGTCAGGGCAATCATTATAGCCAAATGAGAACATAGCATAATAGCCTCAACTATGTCTGGAGGGCTGATTTTATTTTAAAATATTAAGGTTAAGGACGTTTATTAGAGGTTTTGTAAATTTCAATCTTTAGAAAACTAGAAAGGTGATTTTAAAAACATGTCAGGATGTACTTAATTAGAATGTATGTCCAAGTTTTAAGTCCAAAAAGCTTTTTACAAAAATTATACCACATTAAATGCATTGCTAAACAGAAAAAAAAAAAAAGGCCTCCAAATGGAGATCAGTGCATGTGTCCACCAAGAATTTGACCTTATGTGGGTTTGTAATAGGATCATATACTTACATATAGTTTCATTTGCTAAATGTATTATCATAATGCAGCTGATAGCAATCTTGGAAAGAAGGATATAGTTTCTGAAGTTCCGATTTACAATACAACGCTTTCCATTGATGCATGAAAAGTATAAACTCGCATTTTCTTAGATTCAAGAACTCACCTCTAAAGTAACATTAACTTATATTTTCTTCTTCCGTAAATGTTCAGTTACTCTCTGTAAACATGTCTGTGATGCATATTAGAGATTTTGATCACTAGTTAATAAAGCATTGACAGAAGTCGACAATTACCCTTGGAATAACAAAACAATTTCATGGAATTTAGAAGTAAGATAGAGTCATCAGATGAGTCATCATGAGAATATCTGCCAAGGATGTTCATTTACTTGAAGAAAGAAACCTATGATGTAGTCATCTTTATCAGTATGAGGTCAGTCACATTTTGAGAAGTGACTTTTTCCCCTTACTATATGTACATTTAGTAAGATGAATCCTACCCCCATAGCCATAATATGGCAAAATATGCCTAAACTGAATTTGCTTTATTCCTTTGTCTTTTTGTTCATGGCAAGTCTCATGGAAAAATGTTGTTGTTTTTTTTTTTTTAAATGAATGAGATAATAGCCCAAGGCTGACATTCTCTATAAGCCAGCATTGTGCTTTCTGCAAACAATTCTTAGATGAACGAAGTATTGGTTTTACTCATGGCCTTTCTTATTGTCCTATAGAAGCAAATGCATGTCATCCTGATTTCTTCTTTTGTTTTATCACTCATTAATATTATCTGGATTAATTATATCTATATAATATAATTATAAGATATATATATTAATATAATCCTTGCTTAAGAAAAAAAAAACACACAACAAGACAAAACAAACTGCAGACTCAGATATTTTTCCAGTTAATGGCTTTTTCATTTTTCAACTTGATGATCTCATGAATAGAAATACGGTACAAAATAAAACTAGTGCATGGTCTAAACTGCTTCTTTTCATGTGTCAATGAGCAATATTTTTTTTTTTAATCCCTTGGCTCCTTCTTACTTCCCCAACAACATCCCACTGACTTTCTACTGACTTTAGCAGTTGAAGTCAAGAGTATGACTTAACACATCTAAATCAGCTCATGGAAATCTTACATATTTAATTGGATATCTATAGCTACTACATTTTAAGCTTCTTGTAATGTCAATATAGAAAAACTGACACCTCCAAATCTTGTTCATATGACTTTACAAGAGATGCTCTTAACTGTTGGCACATCAATCAACCTTCTAGGTCCCTATTACTCCTATTGATTATATGAAAAAAATAAAATCACAAGCTCAAACTTAAGTCTGAGATGACTACAGTTAGGTAAGATGAGCCTTGCATCCTGAAAGGGATTATGATCAACCCCCAACTCCCTCACCTTGATGGAAGGGGGAAGGGATGGAAAAGAACATGAACAGTTTTTAGGAAAAAGAGACACAGTGGGCTTCAGAGACAAAAAGACTGGAAAAGGCAAGCTTTTCATCTTGAGTAAAAGAAGAATCAGAGGTGAATTGGGCAGTTTTTATGTAGACGCTGCAGAGAAAAGTGATAATTTTAGAGTAATTATTTGTGGCTTAACTGAAAAAGAAACAGACAGGCAAAGCAGAAACTGATTCAAGAGAGGACTTAGCTTAGGTTTTTCTTCTTTATGACCTGTATTTCATTCTGAGAACAGAACACAAGCCAAAATGCAAACACAATTTGTTAAATTGCTTTCTTTCTTTATGCGTGAGCCTAGAAATACTGCATTCTTACATAGGCTGCTAATGGAAATTTCCTGTCTTTAATTAGAAGAGTTAGTATTCTTAATTACAGATATAACAGTCTACAACCACAATTTTATGAGTCATTAAAATATTGTAGAAACTTCCGTAATTCCCTCTTTTTGTAGCCAGGCTACAGTATACTAGGTTAATAAAACTGGTTGATCTCTTGCTCTGAGAATTCTTTCAAGCTGCATTCTATTGTGATCATCAAAGATCAGTCTTGAGACTTAATGTGCCGAGAAGTTTCAATTTTAAAAATAAGGGGATACTCTTGTGATACTGATGGAGGTATTGTCTTCTCTCGTTTTGAGGAAGTAGACTTTGAAATCTACTCAGTTATCAACTTCATTTAAAAAAGGGTAAAACTAAGTCACTAATTCTAAAGACGTTATTAAATTCTGTGATTTCTCTGAATATTAAAAGAAAAGAGAAAACGATTGATAAAGATTACCCATCTTTTCTTTTTTTTTTCTTTTTTTTTCCCCGCCTTCTTTTTGTCCCCTTAAGTTCATCTGATATGCTTTTTTGCTTTGCCTGGAAATATGTGTGTTTGCACTGATTTTCTTTGTGTCATTCCATATCTATCTTATGTCATGCATAAATTCAGTAGGCTATGCATCAGCTTCTGCAGTTACTATTTTTCTTTTTGTACACAGAAATTCCTTGTGTCCTGTAATTAAGTTTAGTTTTAAACCTTGGAGTAAGCTCATGTTTGATAAATGCCACTTGGATTCAATTCCAGATTTAGACACCTTAAGTTAAGTGTGGGCAATGTGGACAACTACATGTGAGTGAGGTATCCAATCACCCACTGTACAGAGTGAAAATAAGGGGGTGGTTCAATTAGTAGACTAGCTGAAGCACAATAGGGATTTAAGGCTTAGTCTTTTTATTCTAGTTGAGTGACTATTTGTGCAACTAGTTCTTCATTTTCAAAGCAGAAGCATAAATCCAGGCTCCTAATGGCAGTGCATCCAACCATGTTTGTACTGTATCTGTATTTTTGTACCTAGAAATACTACTTTTTCTCATAAAATGTAAAAGAGCAGAAACCTTCCTCCTCCCTCCATTTTTGTGAATTTTTTAACCTTTCATAAAAACCTTTTCCAGAAGCGCCACCATTGTGGCTGCGGGCATCAGTCATGCCCTGCAGTGGGTCTGTTTAAGCAAACTGGAAGGGGCTGTGTCTGGCATCGGACAGCCCCAGTCACTCCTCACAGAGGCTGCCCTGTAGCCCCCCTCCTACTAAAACCTTTGCACCTGCACCCAACACATTGTCACAATGGAATTTTAAACTGCTGCCCATTAAACAACACCTAATTAGAAATTTCCTGTGACAAAAGGAGTGAACAGCATATGTTATAATTAAAAAACACAAAAAAGAAAGTCTGTCACTTTCAGAAAGAAAAGAAATATTTCCTTCCCTTGTATTCCAGCTGAGGACAGTAACAGCATTTGGAGTCACGGGTGCTACAATTCACATTTACAAATTATTTACAAAAAAATTTACAAATCAGTGATCCACATTAAGGCAGGGTCACAATGTGTGAATAAATGCTGCCCACATTGAGGATTCATTCTGACTATAAAAAATGTGACAATTCTTACAATAGGCTGATACACAGTTTGGGTGTTCTATAGTCTAAACAATGTTTGACTACTTAAGAGAGCGAACAATGTGCAAGGCTGTATCCCTGTTATCTTCTATTTTTTTGCTGTTGTTGCTGAAAGGTCTCAATAAGATTTTAAATTTATGGAATTTCCTTGAGAATGTAGGACATTATTCTAGTCCTGGAAATTGGTTAATGCTCTCAGTAGGGCTAGAATATGTGCTTTCTCCCATCTGCTCCTTTAATTCTCTCTTTTTTTTAAATGTAGAAAATATTCACTCCATCTTTTACCCTTTCCAGCTGAATACAATTTTGTTCTTACTGGTGGCTTTCTTTCCAGAATGAATGATATCTGTGTAGTGTTCACATTAATAAAATATATAAAATGCTGATGATCTGAAAGTAGTCAGTGAATTTTTGGAGTTTTCTTCATACTCTTTCATTACGCGTATTTTTTGTATAGTAATCAAGGACTTGGCTTGACCTGTTTGTATGTTTGCGTTTAGCTTTTGTAACATACCTGCTGTGTTTTCCCATGTTAAAGAAATGAAGGTCAAATTGTGCACATACTCAGGCTCAGAGGTGTTGTAGTCTGTGCTGATCCTTAGCTTTTGTGGAAATGGATGTCCATCAGACACTGATGCCAGTTACCTGTCTTACATGACCTCAGCCTCCTATGTGATGTCCATGTGACCTCAGTGCTCTCTGTTCAGTACAACTGAATGTGCATTGTGAACACTTGAACATGACCTGACTATTGCAGGCGAAGAGTAAGTGCCTATTATATTCATGGTTGTCAGGTTATGCACAGTAGCATAAAAAAATTATTAAATTTTCCAGAAAGCTAAGCCCATAAAGAGGTAACTATGACTAATGCTAGTCATCATGCATTGGGATGCATCTGAATCTGTTTAGCCAGTCAGATTATACAAAATATTTATCAGGCTGTTGCTATGTTACCTCATTTTATGTACTAGTATGGAATTCAGAAATATACTCAAATTGCAGATAAAATTTATTGTGTGGGGCTTTCTGCTAAAGGAAACTGTACCAGAGCTGTAAGTTATTTTCTCTGTTCCCTAGTGCAATTCATTTTCACTTGAATTAAGTATGGAAATCTACACTGCTTTTTTTGTTGATGTTGTTCCTTCATTTTTCAAATTTCATAATTATTTGATTTCTTAGACACTTTAATTCTTAAAGACAAAATTTGACTTTGTCTAGAGAAAGAAGATTTTTAAGAAGTCCTACAAGGAAGGTCCTGTAGTAGAAATGTCTTCTATGTGTTCAGCCATGAACAATCCAGGAAAATTGAGACTGATATATTCTTTTGGTATCTCTGTCCCTTGGATATCAGGATAATGATGTCTCATGATCAGCAATATCACATGCTGCTGATATGCAAGGACAGAAGCTTACACATTTCCTGTCTTTAATTGTTCATCACTGCTACTCAATTTGTTTCTGTATCATGCTCTAATTTGAATCAAGATAGCTGAATATAAACAACCTGTAGGATTGTAGTGGTATATCTTAATGCAGAAGACAGCATCCTTCATCATAAATCAACTATTTCCAGAAAATTATTTCTTTTTGAAGAAGCTAAGACAACATCAAAAAGGCAGCAATAGATGTGAAACTTACTGATATTATTAGTGTATAATTTATCCAAGAATAAATAAAATTAGAGAAAAAAAACAAACAAAAAACTTTACGTTCTAAAAAATATCCATGCAGTGATGCAGAAAAAAGAATCATAGTGACATTTTACAATGTAAAGATAACAAACTGATGGGGGGGGGAGGGGATTTTTAAAAAATTAAAAGTAGGAAGAACTGGTAAAATCAAAAACATTGCAGTGAAAAAATAGAGTTGAGAATGCATTCAGACACAAGAAGGATTTGTCACCAAGTGTAGAAAACTGCATAGTAGATACATCTGAGGTAGTGTATTGGGTTTGGCTAGGATAGAGTTAATTTTCTTCATAGTAGCTTGTTTAGTGCTATGTTTTGGATTTGTAAAGAAAACTGTGTGGTTAACACAGCAGTGTTTTAGCTATTGCAGAGCAGTACTTACACAGCATCAAGGCCTTTTCCACTCTTCATGTCTCCCCACCAGAAAGTAGGGTAGGAAACCAGAAGTTGAGAGGGGGTAGAACTGGAACAGCTGACCTCAATTTACCAAAGGGATATCCTGTGCCATATGACAGTGTGCTCATCAATAAAAGCTGTAGGACAGAGAAGGAGTAAGGGTGGAATGGCATTTGGAGTTATGGTATTTGTCTTCTCAACTGTTACACCTGACAGAGCCCTGCTTTCCTGGAGGTAGCTGAACACCTGCTTGTCAATAGGAAGTAATGAATTAATTCCTTGCTTTGCTTTGCTTGTGTGCGCAGCTTTTGCTTTACCTATTAAACTGTTTCTACTTTAGCCCACGAGTTTTCTCACTTTTTACCCTTCTGAATCACTGGTGAGTAATTTCTCTGTCCTGGACTGGACTCGACCCTGACAATGGGGTCAAGTGTTCTTGACCCACAAGTTTTCTCATTGTATTTTTTTCCCTTATCCTGCTGATGAGGGGGAGTGAGAGAGCAGCTGGGTCTGACAGCCATCCAAGGTCAACCCACCATACAGTCACTATTACTGAGGACAAGGCAGAAATTGAAACAAAGACAACCACTGAGAACTCTCTTTAGTTCTAAAACTACTCTAGGTAAGCTTAAGACCATAATCTATTTCCTGCTAGTCAGAGTCTTGTCCTGTATCTCAAGTAAAGAATACTGAACCAAGCCTTTGTTTTTTAGGAAGGCTGACTCAGAGTTTTGAATGTTTGGAGCTGATAATATTGAATATATCAAATAGATGTGTCAGATATAAAATGGAAGCATGGGTAATATTTTTTGCCATTTTGCCATCCATTTGAAACTGAAATTTCATTGCAAAGCCCACAGTCAGTAAAATGTTTAATTTAAAGTATAGCTATTCCAATGTATTTTATTTTTCCTTTATAAGTGCTTAATTAAATTCAGCATTGTGGTTTTTGAAAGAATATGTTTTGAATGTCTGAGAATATGTAATTTTATCATCAGCTACAATATTTTTAAAAACTATATCCATTGTAACCTTCTGACAGTTGTACACACCTATCCAAAGGGAATAGCAACCAGTATTTGACTTAGAGCAGATACATTGAACTAAAAAACCCAACATTTTTTTTTTTTACAGAGCATTTCAAGATGCAGGAGATGGTAGGGTTTCCTGTCTTTTTTTATGGTCCAAAGTTTAAATTTTTTATGTATGCACAGATGTAAGTACTTAGCTTAAAAATGTTTCACTTTTCGTAAACTACTCGGTGTCAGAAAATAAGTTTTCATTTCTAAAGCTGTGTTTTCACCCATTGACATGTACATTTTAGCAGAGATAAAAATCTTCAGAAAGAAAATGGAGCTAAACAAGCATGAAAGGTTATTATTTTCTTATGCCAGTGCTAGATTATATTTACCTAAGCCATTTTAATTGTGTTTTATCTGTTCCTTAAAAGTAAAATAAAACCTTCCAAACAATCTTTTAAAACAGACCATTCCAATGCTTAACCATTATTGCTATTAAAGGTTTTACTATAATTTAGTTCTGGCTTACTGCATTTTATGTTACTAATCACTGTCCTATTCACTGTGGAGAGCAAGCTGTTTCCTGCTCCTTTGATGCATCATTTTACATATTTGAAGTCTATTATGTTGTATTCTTCTATTTCTTTTAGCCAAAATCATATTCTTTTTTTCTATTTTTAATGTATTTCCCAAAACATATCAGGGAAATAAGCCATTAAATTTTTTCTAAATATCTGTTTCTATAAGGAGGAGACCTTCATTGGTCTAGCATCGAATGGTTAGACTGGAAGAGCAAGTGTTCCAGTTCAGTAATTTAAACTTTCTATAAAACAGTGCACTACCCATATAATTCCTATTTTTATTAAGTAGTAGATTCAATTCATAATGTTATGTACAGTTCCTATCCACCTTAAAAATAATTTAAAACCTATTAGCAGAAGTTTTGGTATGGTGTTGTGGTTTAATCCTGGCCAGCAGCTAAACCCTACACAGCTGCTCACTGACTCCTCACCAAGGGGCTGCAGGAGAGAATGGGAAGAGTAGAAGTAAGGAAACTCATGTGTTAAGGTAAAGACAGTTTAATAGGTAAAACAAAAGCTGTGTGAGACAGGCAAAGCAAAATGAGGAATTCACTCACTGTTTTCCATCAGCAGGCAGGTGTTCATCCATCCCCAGGAAAGCAGAGCTCCAGCATGTGTTAGATCCCCAGAATTAATGGGAAGACAAACACAGTAATTCTGAACATCCCCTCTTCTTCCCATAGTTCTTATGGCTGAGCAGGATGTCATATGGTACAGGATATCTCTTTGGTCAGCTGGGGCCAGCTGTCCCAGCTGTGTCCCCTTCCAACTTCTTCCCCTCTCCCCTGCCTTCTTTCTGGCAGGGAAATCTGAGGAGCAGAAGAGGCCTTGGTGCTGTGCAAGCACTGCACAGCAATAACTAAAACATGGGTGTGTTACTAACAATGTTCTGATCACAAATCCGAAGCATAGCACCATACAAACCACTACGAAGAATTAAAAAAAAATTAACCCTATTCCAGCTGAAACCAGTGTATATGGCCAGGAAAACAGGGAAATGCAAATATATGCAAATAACATATAAATTTGAAGAAGTATTTTTTAGTCAACCTCTTTACGGAACTGCATAAAGTACAACTAGAGTGGTATGTTTCTAATGCTTTAATGGAAACATTAAATTAAAAGCAACTGTTCTGTATATTCAAATGCCAAAGGGAAATTAAAGCTTCATGTATGGATTTCAAAGTTTGAATGGGTGTCAGATAGGTATACACATCAATTTAGTGGCATTCTCCAGAATCTCTTCATGTTACACATTAATCAAAGGTAATCAAAAGATATTAAAATAAACAAGAAAATCTGAATGGAAATGGGTTCCTCCCTAGGAATAACTGTGAGTGAATCCCAGATATATGGGATTCAATTAATTTGACCTTTAAGGAAGAAGTTTTCCCCTTCTATTTTTGCTAGTATGTTCCATAGTTTTATTGTCATCACTTGTGAGCACAGTAAAGTAAAAGTTTCATTTTGTGATAACACGCTATCCACAGCTATTCTTTGGATCACTAGTTTCTCTCAGGTTTACACTGTTAATGTATGGTATTGGTAAACAACAACGTAACAGGAAGCCAGTCTGGAATGAGCAAGACTGCCACGAGTGAAGTAATGATTACAGTCTCTGCATCATCCTCCAAGCCTTGTTCTTGGAACATTAAATGTTGATGAGATCTTTATTGCCTTTATTCTCTGGGCACTCCCATGCTTTGGGGAATGTTGATGAGGACCAAAGTATGTATCATATGTATGTTTATGCAAGTTGTGCTATCACTTGTATGGTCACCACAGTGGAACAAACTGGTAGGTTAATAAACATTAATGTAGGTTTCACAGAAGAACGCTTGAAGCCTAGATTTCTGAAATTCCAGCTTTGGCCTTTACAGTGACAGAACCTTTATTCTCACATGTATGCTTTTGGTGTTCAGGTGCCTGTTTTCATCATTACAAATGTTGCATACAATTTACTCTGCTGAGTTTAGGCAACAGTGGAGCTTGTGTCTGATTTAGCTGAACTCTGACCACATATGACATGGACTTTGAGTATACTTTGGTTGGCTGAACACCATGTGATAAATAAGACCAAATGCAAAATCAACAAAGGTCAACAAAAGCAAATGCAAAGTCTTGCATCTGGGATAGAATAACAATCTGGTACCAACTGCATAGAAAGTACTTTTTTAGAAGATACCTGAGGTTCTTCATGGGTAACAAGTTCAGTATGAGTCAGGACGTCAGATTCCTGGGCTGTATTAGGAAGAATGTTGATAGTGAAGTTGAGGGAGGTGGTTCTTCCCCTTTACTCAGAATTGCTGAGGCCATATATGGAGAGCTGGGCCAAAGGTATGTCCTCCTCAATAAACTAAAAGTTTGATGTATGAGTGCGTCCAGCAGAGAGCTTGGTGGCCCAACTTGAACAGTGAAGCACTGGATGCACCAGGAGAAACTCAGGGAAATGGTTTACTTGGGCCTCAAAAAAAAGTATCACAGAAGATACTTATTTATCTGTTGTACAGAGAAGATGGAACTAGTATCTTTTTGGAGGTGAACAGTATAAGGACAAGAGGCAACTATAACAATGGGCATTTCAAATAGCAGGAAAAAAAATTCTGATCAAACACTAGAGAAGCTGCCCAGAGAGATTGTGTATTCTCCACTCTTGGTAAGCATGTGTTTGACCAGGTGACCTGTAAAGTGCCTCCCAACCCAAATTGTTCTATGATCCTGTGACACTTCTTGTGTAACATGATAGACAACCGTATTCCCAACAGACTCAGTTATGGGTACCTGCTGTTCTCGGCTCACTGCCTGTGATGGTAAAAGTAAGACTATCCATCCTGACAGGAATAAAAAAGCATTTTAGTTTTTTTTGTGGTGACCATACAAGCAAGCAATTAGGACAGTTGTATCTACCATACTTTCTGTACCTTCTTTCAAAGGGGGCACATACAAATGCTGGATATCCAAGAATGGACTAAATAGGACTGGAGAAAATGTAATTGTATATAAATGGCAAATGTCATAGGGTGAATAAAAGGCAATAGATTGCCAACACCTGTCTCTCTAACTTGTTCCCCCCTTCCTTTTCCCTCTTCATAACCTAATTATATTATCATTACCACTTTTTTGCACAGATGTATTGAGTGTGTGTTCCCTGGGCCTCTTTGTATTTTTTGACATTTTCTGCATAGTGGCATGTGCCTGTGTTGTGGTTTAATCCCAGATGGCAACTAAGTACCACGCAGCTGTTCACTTACTAACACCCTGCCCAGTAGGATAGAGAGGAGAATCAGAAAAAAGGTAAAACTTGTATGTTGAGATTAGAACAATTTAATAATTGAAATAAAGTAAAATATAGTAATAGCAACAACCATTGTAATGAAAAGGAGAGAGAAAGAGAGAGGAATAAAATTCAAAAGGAAAAAATGGCAAGTGGTATACAATAAAATTGCTCACCATCCTCTGACTGATACCCAGCCAGTGCCTGAGCAGCAATTGGCCAGCCCCAGCCAACCCCCCCAGCTTATATACTCAGCATGCTGTTCTATAGTATGGAATATCCCTTTGGCTAGTTGGGGTCAGCTGTCCTGGCTGTGTCCCTTCCCAGTTTCCCGTGCCCCTCCAGCCCTCTTGCTGGCAGGGCCTGAGAAACTGGAAAACCTTGACTTCCTGTAAACATTACCCAGCAACAACCAAAACCATCAATGTGTTATCAACATTATTCTCATACTAAATCCAAAACATAGCATTATACCAGCTACTGAAAAGAAAATTAACTCTATCTTAGCTGAAACCAGGGCAACCTGAAAACACTGTCTCAGCAGAAGACAGCTATCTTACCAGGACCAAGCAAGTAGCTGGGAAAAAGTGTATTAGTAAAATGTGTGCAGCATGCCAAGCAGGAGAAAGCAAGAGGGAGAATGAGGAAAGCTTTTCTTCATCTGCAGTTCTTTAGGAGGTGGTAGGAAAATATTGACATTTGACTGTCCCCTGTCTGGGGAGGCTAAAACAACTTCATAATGGCTAAAGAAACAGTTCCAGCTAATTAGGCCCTGAAGATCAGAAAGTAAGTTTTCACCACTCTTGCCAAAGAAAACAGTTTCTTCCTTGATGAAAGAAATTCTTCTGTCCTCTTTCCATTCCCTTTCCTTTACACTTCCTGTGAGAAATGATCCATTGGTCATGTACCTTAGCTTCTGGCGGAAACTCCCTATTAAGAGAAGACCACACTTTTCTACCTCACACATTCTCCTCCAAAGTCAGTTAAAAGAGGAATTTCCTCCATCCCTCCCTGCACAAGAGAAATCAGCACCTTTCCTTCCCAGATAATCTTTCTGAGACATGCTGCCGGTCCATGAAGTGTCATGAAAGCCTTGCAGTCCATGATCCCTTCTGTAGCACTCCACGCAACACACCTACTAAGAAGGCACAGGGTAACAGACAACAGTGAAAAATCTGCATTTAAATCAAAAATATGTCACACACACATGATTTACTGAGAAAGCCAAAATCACCTATAACTTCGTGAGACAAACATGGGATGGGAAAAAGAATCTAGAATTTTTGTGAAAGAAAGATATAGGAAGAGATTTCAGGGGGTGCCCAATTATCCAACACCACAAACAGGAGTGAGTGGGTGAGCAGGATCCCTGAGGGAACATAAGTAACAGATTTGCCAACATTGCCTTACTTTTGTTTCCCTCAGGACAGAGGGTGTATGGGATGAGCTCATTTTCGCTCCAGTCCATTTCTCCGAAGGACCAGTGGAGTGAAGCTCTGAAAAGAATGAACTACCAGTTACTGTGAAGTCCTATGAATGTTCAGTGTGCTGGTTTTTTTGGGGTTTTTTTGTTGTTTTTTTTAATCTCCAAACGTCATCGTTAAGAGAAGGCAGAATAGCAGAGGTTAAGTGCTCAAGTGATATGTGTGTTGGGTGAAAACTGGTGTCAAACTGAAATGGAAAAAAAAAAGTGTGCTCAAATATTAATGCTAGTTCTTTCCTTTGTTTTTGTGGGTTTTCCTGAATGGAGACCAAACAAATAATTTCTTACTCTTCCAACAGCCCAAATATACTGAATGAGACCTTGAACATAGTAGAGGCCTTTTGTCAGTATTTGTCATGATTTTCCTTCACGATATGCTACTGATGGTATTCATCATAGCATCAATGAATAATTTACATTGTAAGTGACCTCCAGAGGTCATATAGTCATCACCTTTGTGCAGTCATGAGCAAATAACTTTGTTCAAATTCCCTTCAAAGTTCCCTGTAACTTCAAACTAAAACATTACAGTCCACGAGCATTAATATATTTACTTGAGGTGATCAGTTTCTTGAAGTTTTGTACAAAGCTACAATATTTCAAAGCTGAAGAATATCTGTTTATTTTACTGCCTCACCCTTGCACTGATCCTATCGAGCTATTGACACTATACCAGAATTCTCAGACATTGTTTGTGTAGTCTTTCTGATGAAAGTTGTTACCTTCAGTCTTCAATTTTGCACAGCAAGATATTGAAAGAGTAAAGATCCTTTTTTCCTAAGACAAAAAGTATAAACACAGAAAGATGTCATTAGTTATAATTTCTAAAAGAGTGACATAGAGAATGATGAACAAAATTCCATGTTAATAAATAGATGTGTAAAGGAAGCTAAGTAGGAAAGCTTGCACCATTTAAGATTGTTGTACTTGTGTTAAGCAGATCTGTAAATTATACTAGCTGGCCTCCTTTTACTCTCCAGCAAGCAAACAAGCTTGTCACAGAATTTAGTGTATCCAGTTTTTAATCATGATGATCTTCAGAACAGATGTTCTCCCCTTGTATTCTTAACATCAGTACAATATTACTGTTCTCTTCTTCATTACTGAGAATGAATGCCATTGAACTAATCACTTGTGCACTGATTACAAAACATTTCTATTCATTCCTTATTAACCTCTATGGAACCACTGAGAAATATTGAGCTGACCTGACATATTTTTATCCTCTTTGTGGCTTGTTAGGTGCTTAATCACTAAAAGTTCTGTAGAAATTGCTTACAACTTTATCAGTGTAAGTTTTTATTTTCACATTGTTATAGCAAAACCATGAGTATTTGGAACGTTCACATGCAGGTCAAATAGAACAGAATCTTTTTTTCAGAAATGATAGTTGCAATATGGAGCAAACTGCAATGACATTAAATAGTAACACAGAAACAGAAAGTTCAGAAAGTAATCTTTTTTAGATATGGAAAATATTGGCCATGTCAGCACTGACAATATTTCAAGGAATAAATTTGTTGCTTGGGTATAATTAAATAAATTATAGCTAATTAGAGCTAACTTGAAAGAGCTAACCCGAAAGACTTAACAAGGCTTAATGCACAGTTTGCTTCACTCTCCTGAGTGTGTTCTTGTTTTCATGTCTTCTAGTTCATTTCTCCAAGATTAATTGCCCACATCTGAACCTTGTTCATAGTCAATGAAGGGAAGTTCAGGCATAATTCATCAGAGCAAAGGTATGCATCTGTCTTCGATGAATCACAGGACTACCAGACTTGACATGCAGAAAATAATTTATTAACAATTGATAACAAGTAAGATAGAAATAGAAATAACAACAAAACTATAAACACCTTCCCCTGGACCCCCTTCTTCCCAGGCTTAATTTTATTCCTGAGTCTGTCATGGTTTAACCCCAGACAGCAGCTAAGCACACACAGCTACTCGCTCAATCCCCCCACAGTGGGATGGGAGAGAGGATCAGAAGGGTTAAAGTAAGAAAACTTGTGATAAAGAACAATTTTAACAGGTAAAGCAAAAGCTGCTCACATAAGCAAAGCAAAACAAGGAATTCATTCACTGCTTCCCATGGGCAGGCAGGTGTTCAGCCATCCCCAGGGAAGCCGGGCTCCAGCACGTGTAAGGGTTACTCAGGAAGACAAACACCATAATGCCAAATGTCCCCCCTTCCTTCTTCTTCCCCCAGTTTATATACTGAGCATGATGTCATATGGTATGGAATACCTCTTTGGCTAGTTTGAGTCACCTGTCCTGGCTGTGTCCCCTCCCAGTTCCCCGTACCCCTCCAGCCCTCTCACTGGCAGGGCCCAAGGAACTGAAAGGTCCTTGACTGAATATAAATGTTACCCAGCAACAACCAAACCCATCAGTGTGCTGTCAACATTGTTCTCACACAAAAATCCAAAACACAGCACTATACCAGCTACTAAGGAGTAAAGTAACTTTAGCCCAGCTGAAACCAGGATACTCTCCTACCTCATCCTCCTCCCTGAGCATTGCAGTGAGGTAGGGAATGGGGGTTGTGGTCAGTTCATAAGGCTTTGCCTCTACCACTCCTTTCATCTCACTTTCACTGCTCCAACATGTGCTCCCTCCCAAGGTCTGCAGCTTCTTTCAGGGCACATCCACCTGCTGCACTGTGGGGTCCTCCATGGGCAGCAGTGTGGATACCTGCTCCATCGTGGTCCTACTTGGGCTGCAAGGGAATGTCTGCTGTGGTGCCTGGAAGCACCTCCTTTCCCTCCTTTATTGACCTTGGTGTCTGCAAGGCTGCTTCTCTCACATTTTCTCACTTCTCTCACACAGCTGCTGCACAGTGGTTTTTACCTTTTCTTAAATATATTATCACAGATCCACCACAAGCACCACTGACAGGTTTGGCTTTGTCCAGTGGTGAGTCCATCTTCGAGATGGCTGAAACTGGCTCTGTCTGACATGGGGGCAGCTTCTGGTCTTCTTTCACAGAAGCCACCTCTGCAGCTGCCCCCTTATCTAAACCTTGCTATGTAAACCCAATACAGAGTGATATTTCTGTCCATGTATTCCTCTATCATAAAGTATGCAAGACTGTATATAGGAGGTGACTCAGGATGCAAAGCAAGACTGCCCTTAGACAAGGGTAAACAGTTTCAGACTTTTCAAATATATTTACATTCTGTTCTTACAGAGGTAGTAGAATATTATACCTTTCCCTTTTTTTAACAGTGAATTTTAAGCCTGTTTTTAAATAAGTTTCTAACACAAGCTGTGAGGATTTTCTCAAGAAGCACACCAAAAAATATTGAACAATAATATTCTTTTATCACTATGACTGTTGGAATTGGTTATGGATAAGACTGCATTGCTTCTATTCAGATCTTCCAAACTAGTCTAATTCAGGAAGAAAAGATGGAGACAAAGCTATAGTTTATAACAAATAACAAAAAGTCCTGCATTTTCATTAGATACCATTTATTGTTATTTCTATTGAAAAAGAAACTCAGTTGAGATCTGTAAGAATACCAGAGAATAAAATTATTTTGCCCTCTATAAAGCTTGCATCCACACTTTACAGATTCAGCACAGTGAAATGATGAGAGTCTATGGCAAAAACACAGTCTCTGGCCAGAAAAAGCAGCTGAAACATAGTTCAAAGTGTCAGGTTTCTGTTGTATAAAGCCAAGTTACTGTTAGTGGATACAAATCATAGCATCACAGAATACCAGGTTGGAAGGGACCTGAAGGATCATCTGGTCCAAACTTTTTTGGCAAAAGCACAGTCCAGTCAAGATGGCCCAGCACCCTGTCCAGCTGAAGCTTAAAAGTGTCCAGTGTTGGGGAATCCACCACTTCCCTGGGGAGATTATTCCAACGGCTGATTGGTCTCATTGTGAAAAATGTTCCTCTTGTGTCCAGTCCGAATTTCCCCAGGAGTAACTTGCACCCGTAACCCCTCATCTTTTCCATGTAACTCCTTGTAAAAAGGGACTCTCCAACTTCTTTGCAGCCACGCTTTAAATGCTGGAACATGGTGATAAGGCCTTCACTAAGTCTTCTTTTCTCAAGGCTGAAGAAGCCCAGTTCTCTCAGCCTTTCCTCGGGTAGCAGGCTTCTCAATGCTTTGATCATCTTTGTGGCCCTTCACTGGACCCTCCCCAGCCTGTCCACAACTTCTTTGCATAGTAGGGACCAAAACTGAAAACAGTGTTCCAGGTGTGGCCTGGCAAGCACTGAGTAGAGTGGGATAATGACTTCTTTATCTCTGCTGGTAGTGACGTGCTGACATAACCCAGAACCCTGTTGGCTTGCTTTGCCGCAGCACCACACTGTTCACTCATATTGAGCTTGTTGTCCATCAGGGTGCCCAGGTCCCTTTCCAGAGAGCTGCTTCCCAGCCAGGTAGATCCCAGCCTGTGCTGCGCTCCTGGATTATGTTCTCCCAAGTGCAAGGTCTTACACTTGTCATTGTTGAACTTCATAAGGTTCTTTTTAGCCCACTCTTCCAACCTATCCAGGTCTTCCTGCAGGGTGGGTCTCCCTTCTGAGGTGTCCATTTCACCACTCTGCTTCACATCATTGGCAGATTTCATCAGGGTACACTTGATCCCATCGTCCAAATCACTTATAAAGCAACCAAGCAGTGTTGGGCCCAACATCAGTCCCTGGGGGACCCCACTTGTCACAGGTTGCCAGTTTGGAAAGCAGCCATTTTCCACCACCCTCTGGGTGTGGCCTCACAGCCAGTCCCCGACTCACCGCAGAGGCCACTTGTCTTGACTATGATGCATCAGTTTCCATAGGAGAAGGCTGTGTAAAACCATATTGAAAGTCTTGGAGAAATCAAGACAGAAATTGTTCAATGGTCACCTCATATCAACTGAGCAGGTCACTTTGTCATAGAAAGCAATCTGGTTTGTCAAACTCAATTTGCACTTTGTGAATCCATGCTGGCTTTTCCCAATCACATGCTTCATTTGACTTGTGATGGCCCCCAGAAGGATTTGTTCCATAATTTTCCCAGGGACAAAACTAAGACTGATGGACCTAAAAATTTCCTGGATCCTCCTTTAAGCCCTTCTTGTAGAACGGGGTGACATTAAGCTTCTTCCAGTCTTCTGGACGTCCCCCAATATTCATGACTTCTCAAAGATTATGAAGAGTAGCCTCACAACTTCAGCCAGCTCTCTTAACACTCTCAAGTGGATGTTAGGGGCCATTGGTTTGTAGGGGTTAAGGTCCTGTAATAGTTCACACACCAACCCCTCCTTCACTGACAATGCATCTGTGTTTGCATCAACCTGGATTTTTGTTGCCAAGGCCAAATATATATCTAGGATAAAGTAAAAAAAAAAAAAAAAAAAAACAAAAAAAAAACCCCAAACATAATTGTCATCTTGAAATCTACTGATGAGAACTGGTGAAATAATTAATGTTAAATGATATTAATAATCTACTTCAGACGGACAACTTCCACTAAGGTAATACACTTTGAAGTAACAGTTAAATCATTAAATCAGCCTTTGCTTATTCATGGTAAAGAAGACCATTAACCACCAGAAATCCCCTTGTTTTTTTTCCTTCTCAGTTGGCATCACATTCTGGCACAGAATCTAGCAATGAATGAATATGCAAATTTGACTTCTTCATGATTTTTTTTCTTCTAAAGACTAATCATTAATAAAGGCTTAAATACATAAAAGCAAGGGTAGATCTGAAATATTTAACCTAAGAATTCCTTAAACAATTTAATTTCTCATCCTTAATGTAAAGTATTTTAAAATTTATAAAGGGTACTATGAAAGCATTACGCTTTTATGCTTATGCTTTTATATGGGAACTCTATTTGTATTGCTCTATTCCAGTTGTAGTGGTAGGATCATGGCAATATTATTTAAAAGGGAGAATAAGATTGTCTTAACTTTGAATTATCAAAAGAAGTCAATGGAATATTTATGCATTAAGTAATGTGAACAGGCATAATTTTTTCAAGATTACATTGGTCAGTTGAATTCAGTATACATGTTGTTAAATAATAGTTATATGAATAATAAAGAGAAGGTTGTTGAATATCTTTAAGAAAATATTTAGCTAAGAGCACTAACTAGGAGCATTATAACAAAGCAAGCTACTTTTTTTCCCCAAGAAAAAAAAAACGTTAAGGCTCTTCGTACTCATTAAATCCATAGCAATGTCTCTCTAGCATCACTGAATGCAAATGAGTTAATGATGGTGTACTTAGGCTTGATACTGTGTTGTGCCTGGGGGAATTTAAAAGACTTCAAACCAACAGAGCCAGTTGCAGATGTCTGTTTTGGTGTATGCTCTGTGGGAGGGGATTTGGTGTATTTAGTAGATAAGTGGAATTGTCCTGCTTTGTCAGATGCTTACTAGTTCACTAGCCTGCAGCAGGAATATTTGCTACCCTGAGTATTAGGACATGTGCTTAAGATATTCACCCATAAATAGTGAGCTCTAGCTACCAGATCCTTTTCTAACAACCCTTTGGAAATAATTCAGGTGCCTGAAAACAAGTTCTTCAGTCTAGTACTATAGAAGATTTCTCTGTCTGAGATAGTCTATGGGTTTAGTAAATACGACAGGACCTCTGGGAGAATCGTGTCTTTCTGGAGTGACAGCTGTAAGGGTATATACAATCACATTGACAGCTATGCTTAGGAATCTGAATCCCACCATTTCTTTATTCTTCAATTACTGTTTACTAAGTAAAAAATACATAAAATGTCCAAAGAATGGGAACTGGAATCCAAAATTTCTACATACCTTATACCCTAAACATTGAATTAGGAACTTAACCTACATTTTTTGCAACAGATTCTTTCTCTCTCCTATGTATTTCTACCAAGAGAACAGCCATGTAGCCTAGTTTATGTTACTCTTCTGAGCAGAGTAGAATAGATGTGTAGAATGGAATAAAGTAGAAGAGATGTGAATGTGCATTTTTACAAACCAAAAAAAAAGCATTAATAGTCTTTTGGGTAAAAGATTTCTCCTTCCTCCTTTAATCTCTGCTTATTTATCTATGACATAGAATGAATGTGAACACAAAGATTAAGTCTACCACACCTAAGACCTAGATCAATCTGGCTTTTGCAGCCAGATTTGTCATGTATTTCCTGAATTTTGGTCTTCCTGAGACAATATAGCCCACCCCCAAAAAAAATCTCCAGTTTTGGTTTGCCAAGACATAGACAAGAACTGAGTGTCTGGCTATTTGGCACAACCAGGGCTCTGAACTGAAACCATCTTTCTCACATACTCTGGAGTAGCTAATAATCTAGCCTTTACTTTGAGGTTTGTGATTTTAAACGGAATTTCCATGTATCATCCAGAAATCACAGTTTTGTCTGCATTGGAGGACCACAGAGAAGCTGGGCTTTCTGCTGGAAGAGATGTGTGCATCCACATTTGAAACAGGTACTCTAGAAAGCAAGCTGTTGGGCAACTTCAGGCATGGCTGAGAAGGGAAACCACAAAAGAAATAGCTTTAAAAGCATAAGTAGTGTAGATTGTGGGCCTGATAGCTCCAAATATAGCACCAGATTTCACCTTCCAGATCACTGAATCATTAATAGGAAAGTCCAAAAGGACTCAGAGGCCTAAAAATTGACTTCTCTTAATTTTGACATACAATACTTTAAACATAAATTGTTGATCATTTGATTTGTCTAGAAACCTAGTTTCCTGCCATTTAATATATCAACAGTCACCAGCAGTCTGGCAGAATTAAACAGTCCTAATCCAGCTGGGATTCACATACCTGAGACTGGATTCAAGCTAACTCATGTCTTTTGGGAATTAGGGATGGATTTCACATCATGCAACTTTAGACCTTTACCTCTGTGAATGTTTACATCTGAACACATACCTTTTATTATTTCAATGGAGAGATATAAAGATTTTTTAGTTTATGACATGTCTGACTGAGGCAGACACCAGCATTAAGGGTTTCTAAATGAATGCAGTAAGGCAGGAATCAAAAAACCCCTAGAGGTTTGGGAGTTCAGAGACTTCTTGAATTGCTTGCTATCACCCACTTTAGGCATATTCTGTTTAGTTTGCTGATAGCTGTGAATCCAGTCTCATTTGAATACATAATTACTAGACACCACAGGGCAAATCAGAAGTGTCATTTCAATCCCTATATTCAGGCCACTGAAACAGGTGTGATGCCATGGATTGCCCTCAGGCTCATGTGCTTTTGTGTACCCTGCCTGTATCATTGATGATGAGACAGAATTTAACAGGGTAGTGGATTTGCATGGCAAGGTTATAGTAGCGGGGAAGTACAGGCGTGGCTTCTGTGAGAAGCTGCTAGAAGCTTCCCCCTTGTCCAACAGAGCCAACGCCAGCTGGCTCCAAGATGGACCCAGCACTGACCAAGCCAATCAGTGACAGTGGTAACACCTCACTGATAACATATTTAAGAGGAAGGGGGGCAACATATTTAAGGGGGTTGGGGGGGTGGGGGTTAGGGGACCCGCGCAACAAATTGCAGAAAAAGAGAGGAGTGAGAATATGTGATAGTGACAACTCTGGAGGCACCAAGGTCAGTGCAGGAGGAGGGAGGGGAGGTGCTCCAGGCACCAGAGCAGAGATTCCCCTGCAGCCCATGATGAAGACCATGCTGAGGCAGGCTGTCCCCTTGAGGCCCATGGAGGTTATTTGTGGAGCAGATATCCACCTGCAGCCCATGGAGGACCTTCTGCTAGAGCAGGTGGATGCACCCAAAGGAGGCTGTGACCCTGTAGGAAGCCTGTGCTGAAGCAGGCTCCTGGCAGGACCTGTGGCCCCATGAAGAGAAGAACTGATGCTGGAGCAGGTTTGCTGGCAGGACTTGCGACCCTGCTGGGGACCCACGCTGGAGCAGCCCATTCTTGAAGGACTGCACCATGTAGAAGGGACCCATAGTGGAGCAGTTTGTGAAGAGCTGCAGCCCGTGCGAAAGACTCATGTTGGAGCAGAGGAAAAGTGGGAAAAGGAGTCCTCCCCATGAGAAGGAAGGAGCAGCAGAAACTACATGTGATGAACTGACCACAATACCCATTCCCCATCCCCCTGTGCTGCTGTGCTGAGGAGGCAGAGAAAATTGGGAGTGAAACTGAGCATGTGAAGAAGGGAAGGGTGGGGCCAAGGTATTCTTAAGATTTGGCTTTATTTCTCATTCTCCTACTCTGATCTGAACTCTAATAAATTGAACTAATTGCCCCAAGTTAAGACTGCTTTGCCTGTGACAGTAATTGCTGATTGAACTCCCTGTCCTTATCTGGATCCATGAATGTTTCATTATATTTTCTCTTCCCTGTCCAGTTAGGTGAGGAGTGATAGAGCAGCTTTGGTGGGCACCTGGCATCCAGCTAAGGTCAACCCATCACAAACAGAAAACATTCCTTCAGAAATTTTCCAGATCAAATCTTGAATAATAAAACACATAATAAAGTTGCTATGTGTTTAAAGTAATTGTACTTTAGTTGAATTCTATTCTCTGCTGATGAAAAAACCCAGTACTCTGGCTAAGGAAATTTGTAATTAAATAGAAACTGCTCAGTCTGTCTCACATTTCCCATGATTGGTTCTAGAACATCACATGACATTGACAATCCATGTATCATTTTCTTCTTCAGGGTTACTTGGTTAATATAGAATTCCATAACTTAATTATTTAATGTCTTTGTTTATGTTTCAGTCCGGTTTTGGTCCCTACAGACTGTTTAAAATTAGTAGTTAAATTACAAATAATAAAGTCTGAGAAATATGGTTGTGTTGTGGTTCAACCCCAGCTGGTAATTAAGCTCCACACAGCCGCTCGCTCACTCCCCCCTCACCCAGAGGAGAACTGGAAAAGAATGCAAAATCCAAGGGTTGAGAGAAGAACAATTTAATAATTGAAATAAAATAAAAATGAAAGAAGAACAATAATAATAAAACCAATAACAGTCATAATGAAAAGGAGGGAGAAGGGGAGAGGAATGAAATCCAAAGGGAGGGGAAGAAAGAAAGCAAGTGATGCACACACAATATAACCACTCACCGCCTGCTGGCCGATGCCCATCCAGTTTCCAAGCAGCAATCGGCAAGCCCGGGGCAACACTTCTTCAGTTTATATACCAAGCATGACATCCCATGGTATGGAATACCTCTTTGGCTAGTTGGGGTCAGCTGTCCTGGCTCTGTCCCCTCCCAATTTCCCGTGCCCCTCCAGCCCTCTGGCTGGCAGGGCCTAAGAAACCAAAAAGTCCCAGACCACACCTTCCCACACCAAATCCAAAACACAGTACTGCACTAACCACCAAGAAGAAAATTAACTCTATCCCAGCCAAAACCAGGAGAGGTGGTTTGGGGATTTTTTCTGGTGATTTTTTTTTTTATTATTCAGAAAGTTTTTCTTGAAGATACTTTATTAAAGTCTACACATGGAACACAAAGCAATTATTTATGAGTGTATTTGTCAAGACTGGACAGCACCCATCTTATTGAACAACTGCAATCATCTTTTACTGTATGCAACAAATGATGAAAGTTCATTAGCATTTTTTAGGGGGCAAAAGAGTAATTTTCAAAATATCATTTGAAAAGGGATTCTTCATAATAGGTTAATTAATTTCACTGGTAAGAATGTAGACTTTGAGTCCAAATTACTCTACTTTTACTTTTAAGTTATTGGATCCTGTGACTTATTTTTTTGCTTAAATTAAACCAAAGATGTGTTTTTTATCAAAGTTCCCTCTCCTCATTCATAAAGATATGATAATTTGCAATTCCTGCTGATCTGTTCTAATAATTGTTTTTCATACCTAAATATTGTAAAATTTGATAAGCCATGAATGGTCATGAATAAATTAATAACCTTTTCAGGAAGCAAGAATCAAAATTATTATTCTGGACAGATGGAGTGAGCCTAGAAGAGCTTGTTGGTTCTTATTCCTAGGAAGTTGCTAAAGGAAAGCAACAGGGTGGCTTGTTACAGTGACTAGTTACAAGTGTTGGCAGATGCTGGAAATCAGTGGGAGGGCATTTCAAGTGGGACACAGGTACAGTAATAACAAGCTAAAACAGCAGCAGAGGGATTATAACAACATGTTTCCATGTGGCCCCTGATATAAGGTGAGGAGACTGGAGAGACTCCTGTGAGAAGAGCAAGAGGACTCCGCTCCCAGTGAGGAGAGTGTTTAGAGAAACACAAATTAAAGCATTTGTGCCCTATCAGTGGTTTAGGGACTTTGTAATTGAAATTGTTCCATTTTGCATAAACAATAAATAATTCCTGGATAGAAAACATATATAGTAATATTTGTAGTAATATATACAGAGTAATGACCAATAAGAGAATATTCGCTCCAAAAAATACTGAAATTCTACTTTATATAAAGTAAAAGAGTTTCAGCCAAAGAGAAAAAAATGTTAAGGAAAGACTATTCAGAAATATACTACAATTTGGGATTTAGAAGACCTGGATGCCTGATCTAGGCAATAAAACTGGGGTCTTGAAACAGTATTTTTTAATACTCCATAGAAGTGCTCTTCTCAAAGAAATAATATATAAAGGTTAGGGATATCAGCTTTCAATGTGTTATCTAGGTTGATAGACATATTTTAACACTAACAGTCACCTCGGATTTCCAGATTTGAGCACTTCAATAATTAGGGGCCACATTAATTGTTCCTGTCAGTATGTGTGTCCATACACAGGTCTTGAAGAAGAAATTTACATGCATCTAGAAAAAGTGTAATTTTCACCCACTGTTGCTTTTGAATAGCTGTTTGTAATTGACACATCAGATGTTAGTTAAAAAACTTAAACAGCAAAATGCCTTTTTCTTTTTTAAAATAAACTTGCAATTTCATTAAAATACCAAGTTTGTTTGGTTAGTTATTTCCTAGACATACAAGTTTATTAATGATTTATTATATTTACTGGTTTACTTCTGAGTTAGCTGTTACTTTATTTTGCTAGAAATATATATGAGACTGACAGTTCTAAAACTACTTGGTCACCTTTTTTTGCCAGTTTTTCATATAAAAAAAATATACTCATTTGTTTCCTCAGACCCTCAGTGTTCTTCCAGCCTTATGAAAATACATACTGATACTTTAAAGAGTTTCTTGTCTGAACTATTTACTTAAGTATGTAAAGGAAGCTGCACCTGCTGATTAAAACAAACAAACAAATTTTCTGCTCATTGAAACATTCTACTACTTGAATAGATTTATTTTCATTGTATGGGTTGATATAGTAGAGGAAAATACAACAGGTGAAATTATTAATGAGGACAGAGGAAAAGAAACTGTAAAAATAATCTAGCCCACAAATACAAAGACATGACTTGTTAGTAAAAGAAAAATGATTTGTAAAAGTAATGACAGCACTTGTTAATAGTTTCCTGTAGAGGACATGGGACAGTAATGAGAGACAGATCTCACATCTCAAGCTTAATGGATGAAGCAGATGGTAAAATCAATATCAGGTAAACCAAAGCTGTGATATAAGAAGAAAAGTTCCACTTTCATCCATTTGAAGCAGCACAACTCATTAAAGTTGAGCTGCTTGTAAAGTATTGAAAACTGAGAGATATATCTACAGAAGATATTAATTGGAGTCCTCAATGACTGATAGCTGAAGTAATTGGAACAGAGAAGGCACCACAGAGGAGAAGAAACTGCTAAATGTACATCGTAGATAGCATACACTACTTCCACTACAGGACTACTTTGATCTAAAAATATTGAGAGGTATCCAAGTAAACTTTCTGTTTAATATTATACATTTAACTTCGAAGTGCTTTAAACTGAAACACTTTAAAATACTCAGAAGGATTTCTGTTTCTTTCCTGCTTTTCTGAAGATCAAAAATCCTTCCTATCCTTTTCACTGACACACAGAGATAGTTCTGACAATGACAGGAAACTATGTGAATCATGTCGCCAAGTGCTTTGAGTCCTCAGGAAAATTTCAAAAAATTCACTTTAATCATCCATTGCTCAAATACCAGTTCAGCTGACGACACATATTTTCTTGGGTGTTCTGCAGTAAGAAAGGTCAATGTCCCCAAGTTACAAACTATTTATCTCCTGAAAGTTAAACGTGCCCATGTATTTCCAGCCTAAATTCACCCAGGTGCTCACTTTGTAACCTCAAACTGCCCCAAGCAATACTAGTCTGCTAGGGTTTCTAGTTTTTTGGGTTTTGTTTTTTGTAACTTCTCATTAAAATGAACTCCATATTTATTCAGTAAAGAATCAGAAAACCCCTCACCACTAAACTGTATCTTACTTCTAGATAATTTATAGTGAATTATGACTATTGTAATTTGCTATACTTAACTCTGTTATTGATAAAATAGCTTGCAGCTGTATAATAGAATCAATGCGTCATAACTAGAATTTACAAGTAAGGCTTTACTGTACCTATTTGAATTAAGTGATTTCTGTCCCAAATAGTCAACATGTTGCATAGCCAATATTGAAATGCATGTTTTGGAAACTGGGGGGGGGGCGGGGGGGGGGGGGGGGAAGAAGGAAGAAAAAAGTAACATTCCATTTACTTTCTCTGTGTCAGTTAGAAGACTATCTTTTTATAACATTAGGCTTTCAAAGCAGCAAAGAGACTACACAATCAAAATATGATAGGAGAATGTCTATATGTGTGTAAGTATATATGTTTGCATATATATATATCTAACAGAGAGAGAAGTGAGAAAGGAAATTTGGTTAGAATTTTGTTAAAAAATTAAATTCTCCTTAGAATTTCATATCAAAACCTTTCTCTGTTTCACCTATTTATTCTAATGAGGTGATTGCCAGCAATGATACTGGCAACTTTCAAAATGTGTTGCACTAAAGTGATTTTTTCAATCTAGCAAAAGAGAAACAAGTAATCACAGAAGCTTGGGACATCTCAGACAGACCTGATGGTCAGTCACATGACAGTGACATTAACTTTTTCCAAAGATTTTGCTTCCAGATCTTTTAGACATTTAATTTGAGAAAGGTTTGAAGTATGAATGATTTTCAGTTCCTGGACCTGTACTAGTTTTGCTGAACACTGTACCAAAGCTGCCTGTTTAGATTTCTAACCTGAGAATTGTTTACAGTTTTGTTTTGTGTATGGGACTATGCTCCTACTCAGTCCAAAGAAAATGCTATTATATTGTCAACAGGAATGCTATTAGCTTGTTTGTTTATTTCATCCTTATCTTGTCCTAGGTTTGATAAGCTTAATTAAAGTACAAGGTATTTATGTTAATACGACACATATCAAATCAATTAATAGCTAATAACTCGTTATTGTATTAGATTATTTATGAAGTCAGTGTTACATTAATGATGAAAGAAATTTGCAAGTGGCATTTTATTCTTCTGTTTGGAAGTGTTGTGAATACAGAAGATTTTCATATGCAAGTGATGGGTTTGGGTTTTTTTTATGATGCTGGATTTAGGATTTTTTTTTTCATAAATGGAAACATAAGTTTTGAGAGTGGGTTTGTGGGTTTTTGGGAGCAGGGGCGTGGTGACTTTTTTGTTATGATTATTATCAGCATACCAATAATCTTGTACCATTCCATTGGCCATCTGAAATAATCCATATAATGAATGACTAGTCTGTGAGTCACATCATCCTGATAAAGTAGGTATATATACATTGTAATCAAAATGCTTTTGATGAGAAGTCTAAAACAGGTTCAGATACTTCTATTTTGGAGCTTTTCATTCTGGTATTTCATTTTAAAAAAGACTCTAGGCTCGTGCAACCAATTGGGGTTTTTTGTTTTCAGTTTTGTTCTTTACAGCCCTAACCTCTGGTCTATATTTACTTCCTTTTTTTTTTTTTTTTTTTTTTTTTTTTTTTTTTTTTTTTAATGAATTATGTGGTTTTGTAATTCTATAAACAGAATTAAATGTGTGCATCTGATTATCTAATTAACTGCATCTTCTATCTACTTTATGAAATGTGCCTATTGAGCTAAATATACTAATGAAGCAAAGACATAAAAATGTAAGTTCCAGTATGTTAATAAACACTGTCTACATGACAGTTTTCAAATTTTATTTCCCCTTTCTCCCCCAAGAACATTATTTGAAGCCCTGTATGTAGTCTTTGACTGTACTGCTATGGAACACAATTTTCTTAGAAACATTCCCCCAAGAGCACTTAAAATTTCTATGTCCTATGGTGAGTTCAATACTAAATTCTTATTTGATATCTAGATACTATTTGAAGAATTTTCATATTATTTAATTGTTTCTTTTGGAACATCAAGTTTCAGTGCAAAAGGTGAAAATATCTATTTATTTTCTAGTGCTGTGAGTGTTCTCCAAGGTTCCTGAAGACAAAAACCTTGGCTCCTTGATTTTTTAAAGGCACATATATAGCTAATAAAACTATATATTTATATATATAGTTATAACTATATAATATATATAGTCCTATATTAACATATATGTATGTGTATATATATATATATATAATATAGTATGCTGTAAATTTAGATTTTGTGTCAAGAAGCATCATCACATTTTAAAAGCATCTTGGAAGGGTTTTGAGCCGTAAACCTTTTGGTGGGAAACCAAATGCCTTGCTCAGCCTTTACTGCTCTCCAGTACTAAAAATTGTTGCTCTTTACCTTTTTTAATAAAGAATTACAAACAACTTATTTAATCCTTTCTTTTCTTGTTTTAATTGGTTTATGTCATTGTTACCCTGGTGATTGCAATTACCAGCAGTTGTCTCTCTTGCCCAGATGGTGGTATAGTTTCAAGGCAAGTGCATAAGCCATTTACCCATTCTGTTTTATTGATATATGATGCCTTCATCATAAAATGTCTATTTATGAGTTACTTCTTTACACTGAACCAATGCAAGGGAAAAATAGTTCCCCTAATTTTAATCATCAGACCCTTCTAAATTACACGTTATATATAATAATCAATCAATATGTTAAGTTCATTGCTCTATGAACAAAAAAATCATTCACATTCCCATTTTATCTAAAGTAATGAGGACATTCAGCTAATTCATAGTAGATAAGAACTATTATAGCATTATCATAAACAAAGTAAGAGAGTCTGTTGTTTGAAAGCAAACCTATAGACCTTGTGAAAATGCTTTTAGAGCAGTGAATTTAGAAGATTAGAGCAAATACATTGAAGTTTTCCCCCAGATTTTCTTTATATTATAATCCATTTTCCACTTTCTTATAAATTATAAATGACTCATTCTAATTGTTTTTAATTCGGTTTTACTCATTGTAATTACTGTTGTTTCCATGGATGTCTTAAGCTTATTATTTGTATACAACATTATAAAGTATTTGCTTTTCTAGTTGAGTTGCATGATACAATAACTAACACTGCAAAATAATCACAGAATCACAGAATTATAGAATGGATTGGGTTGGAAGGGATCATAAAGATCATCTAGTTCCAAAATCCCTGCCACAGGTTTCCTTTCACTAGAACAGGTTGCTCAAAGCCTCATCCAGCCTGGCCTTCAGCATTGCCAGGGATGAGGCATCCTCAGCTTCTCTAGGCAACCTGTTCCAGTGTCTCACCACCCTCACAGTAAAGAATGTTCTCCTAATATCTAATCTAAATCTGCCTTCTCTCAGTTTAAAGCCTTTCCCTCTTCTGTCCTATCACTACCGGCCCTTGTAACAAGTCCCTCTCCAGCTTTCTTGTAGGCCCCCTTTAGAGTCTGGAAGTCTGCTGTAAGGTCTCCCTGGAGCCTTCCCTTCTCCAGGCTGAACAACCCCAACTCTCAGCCTGTCTTCATAGGAGATGTGTTCCAGCCCTTTGATAATTTTTGTGGCCATCCTGTGGACTTGTTCCAACAGGTCCATGTCCTTCTTATGTTGGGAGCCCCAGAGATGAACACAGGGGTCTCATGAGAGTGGAGCAGAGGGGGAGAATGACCTCCCTTGACCTGCTGGTCATGCTTCTTTTGATATAGCCCAAGATATGGTTGGTTTTCTGGGCTGCAAACACACATTGTCAGACCATGTTGAGCTTATTGTCCAGCACATCCCCAAGTCCTTCTCCTCAGGGCTGTTCTCAATCCATTCATCCCCCAGCCTGTAATGATACTGGGGGTTGCCCTGACCCAGGTGCAGGACCTTGCACTTGGCTTTGTTGAACTTCATGAGGTTTGGACAGGTCTACCTCTTAAGCCTGTCTAAGACCCTCTGGATGGCATCCCTTCCTTCCAGCATGTTGAGTACACCACTCAGGTTGGTATCACTGGCAGTCTTGCTGAGGGTGCACTCAATTCCACTGCCCATGTTGCTGACAAAGATGTGGAACAGCACTGGTCCCAGTACCGACACCTGAGGAACACCACTCATCACTGGTCTCCACTTGGACACTGAGCTGTTGACCACAACTCTTCAAGTGTGGCCATCCAGTCAATTCCTTATCCACCAAGTGGTCAACCTGCCAAATCCATGCCTTGCCAGTTTAGAGAAAAGGGTGTTACGCAGGACAGTGTCAAAAGTTTTGTACAAGTCCAGGTAGATAACGTCAGTCCCTCTTCCTTGATCTGTCAACACTGTAACCCCATCATAGAAGGCCACCAGATTTGCCAAGAACTATTTGCCCTTAGTGAAGCCTTGTTGGCTTTCACCAATCACCTCCTTATTTTGCATGTGCCTTAACTTAGTTTCCAGGAGGATCTGCTCCATGATCTTGCCAGGCACAAAGGGAGACTGACCAGCCTGTAGTTCCCTGGGTATTCCTTATTTCCCTTTTTAAAAATGGGGGTTATGTTTCCCTTTTTCCAATCCATGGGAACTTCACCAGACCTCCTTGACTTCTCAACTATGATGGATAGTGGATGTAGTAAAAAGAACAACATGCATATACAAAATATTGCCCACAGTTGTATGTTTAGCATGTCCATTCTCATAAACCTATGTGGGCCAGGAGTGAGTTGAAACACCAGACCTTTGACAGTCTACCCTGATTAAATATTAGTTGTCTTTGTCTCTGTTTCAGATCCCTCCAAATGTCTTCTCTGCAATAGATCTGCTCTAAGGTGAGCTTCTGAACAGGGTGAACCCCAGTTGGTCTGTACCACAGGGCCGGAGAATCCCCACAGTCCTTCTCTTGTACAGTGTCAAGGACACTTATCAGGTTTAATATTTCTGACAGCCCTTCAAAACATAATCAGAAAAAAAAATGCTAATTGGTAAACAAAAATAATAATACTGTTTCATTAAAATTGTAGAGAAAATATAAAGGCTAAATATTAACTAGAACCTCAAAGTCACACATTTACTTCTATCTGAGTACTTTCAGTGCCATCCACTACAGAGGGATCAACTTCAGTTCTCCATGCACCTGTCACAATCCTCAAAAACAGAATTTGGGACAGATATGTCCACATTTGTATCCTCTCGGAAAAGTCAGGTTTAGTTTTATTTCCTCACAAAGAATAAGTATTACACTGTACTTTAGCCCCAGTTATAAAGTATTAGAAAATACTATTTTTAAGTTGTGTTTGTGTAGAATGTAAAGGCCACAGTGTGAAAAACCTCATTTAGGAATTTCAGGAGCAGGACAAGGCCTCCTGCCTTACAATTTGGTTAGGACTTAGCCAAGTACCAAGAGAGCTGCAAACTGACCCTTCTTACTGAATAGGAAAGCAGTAATTGTATAGCCATGGTAGATTCTATACAATTCTTAAATATAGGGTTTGGTTATAAAAGAAAGCTGTTTTCCAAATTCCAGTAGCATTCCATGAAAGCAACTCTCTGGGGCTGCATAGGACCTGGATCTGAATCCAGGAAACTATAAATGTTTTTCACCTCTTTTAACTAAATTATGCACGAGAGAAAATCTTTGGAGTTAATGTAAATACCAGATTAATATTAGTATATTTTCATTCTTATTTATGAATTTTCCAACTGGAAACCTTCCTATTGTAAGATATCAAATGTCAAAAAGAAAAGACTGATAATTTAATACTAAATATTTTTGAAGGTACAGGTAGAAAAAATTCTGGTTTTTTTAAGCCGAATCTGAGTCCTGATGTTTCTTCCGTCTTATACGGGCACAAAACCAAACCAAACCAAACAAATGTTTTCAAAGTTTTTGCTTTGTTTTGTTGGTGGTTTAGGTGAAAATGAACCTTTTACCATCACTATTTCTGCGTAGAAACGTAACACTACTTTCAGATAGGTGAAGGTGTTTGTGTAAAGTGGGACACTTCAGTTAGTACAAATAACTAGGACACTAACTTTGAATGTAGAACAATATGTTGAAGTTCTTCTGAAAAATATGGAACAGTGCTTTTCATCTCAAACTGCTCAGACCTGAATGGGCAAGGATCCCCATGTATCCCCTGTATTTTAACTGACAGAGCAACTACTCTTCTGAAATTAAATTTTCTATGCCCAAATACTCCTTGGCAAAATTACCTTGTTTCCATAAAGTATTTTAAACTGGAAAAAATAATTAATTAATTAAGCAAATTATGTTGAGCAATGTCAAAATACTTACCTCCTTTTTCTGTTCTACTATAATGTTTTTTAATTCCATGTTGGCTTGAATGCTCAATATTTAACAAATATTTTTTTTTCTTAAATATTCAGCATAAGCAGTCATTTTGTGATTTATATTATGTTATTTTGGGCACTGGCAAAGTAAAAGTTTCGATTCAATAATGTTAAAATACAATTTTTTGTATGTTAACATGTTTTTTTTGCAAATAAATCAACTTCCCTTGTGCCCTCAAAATTTTAACTATTTTACTGTGCCATGAAAGAATTTAATGAAAAGAGAATCAGACAATGAAACTACATTTTTTACTGATGTCACTGCTTGTATAAAACTACAGATAAAGTCACAGAATAATTTTGAAACCAATTATATAATCACAGAATGGTTGAGTTAAGCTAGAAGGATCTTCTGGAGGTCATCTGGTCCAACCCCCTGTTCAAACAGGGTCATCTATAACCAGTTGCCCTGGACTATGTCCAGAAAAACCAAAAGGAAGAAACATCCACAGAACTTCACAAGATACACTACCTTTCTTATTAACAAAAAATGGTATTTGATTTTTTTGCTTATTCAATAAAGGAGAGATTTAAAATTTTTCAACGCAAGATAAAGTCTTTCTGATACTAGAAGCAAGAGTTCTGCTACGTATTTCAAACAGGAGAGATAGTTTTTTGGGTTTTTTTAGTTGTTAATTTCACATAAATGAAGTTTTCAAAATACATATGAACTTTGTAAGGGTTTTACCTGCTTTTAGTTTGTTCCATATTTGTATTCTAACATTAATATTCTCCAGATGCAATGACTTTACTCATTAACACTGACAGCTGTTATAGCAAAAATGTACACTTCACTCATTTAACTGTTTCAAGACCAAACTTAGAAATGTCTTCAGGAGCAACAGAACCACTTGAAAAATAAGAAAATTTTAATTTATTTTAATAGTTGAACTTGACAGACCTGGTTTTCAAGGATTTGATTCATCCCATGTAACAGAAGACAATTAATTGAGATGCTTAAATTGACAATAAATGAAGTCTGAAGAAGTCCCTAGGCTGCTTCTCTAGTCAATGAAGGCAGTGAATTCTCTTCAGAGAGCAATCAAATTCTTACATGGGCTACATTATAAATTACTCTCTCACTTCCCCCCACCCCCCAACCCCTCTTTTTCTTTCTTTTCCTCGACTGAACATAAAAGGAGCTCAGGGGGTTATTAACCTAGTTTAGGTTACCTTAATCTAACCTGAAAATTAACTTTATGAACAAGGTATATACCACAGCTTAATTAGGTATACACAGTAATATAAAATCAGTTTGGCTATGTGGATACTATGTCTATACTAGCAAATTAAATAGGGCCAAGGCCCATTGTCCAGACCTGGGCAAAGTGGTATAGCACTACTTGTACCCATTTTACTAAACTTTCTTCTCCTCAGAAAAAAGACTTGTCTATGCCATCTTTTGCAAATAGGCTCTAAGTCTTGATACCTGTGAAAAAGTGACCAGGAATTGCCAGAGAAATGATTCCTGGAGAGACCAAATCTGTGTTACAGGCCATGTTAACACTTGACAACTTGGACACTCATGCCTGAGAAGTGGATTGCTATTTTAGTAGTATACACATAGTTTCCAAATCTGATTTCCAAAATATTAATCTGGGACTACATATGATGCAAATTTTCTTAATGAAAGTCTGTGGTTTCCAAAGTCAACATCTTTTTTCAACATTTTTTTTTTTTTTTGTAAAATCAAGATCAGTTGCTCTGCTCAAAATAGAAGAAGTATTTGAAATGGGGTGGATAGGGCTCTGAGACAGAGATATAGAAACTGAAGTAAAGTCTCTTTATCTCTCCTTTATCTGCCACCCTGGCATGAATATTTAGAAATGCCTTTCTAGGAGAATGCATTAACAGTTCTAATTTTGATGGATATCAACTAGGACGTTACCCTTTTAGCAATTTCATTATAATGTAGCAATTTAATAGGCAGGAGAGATTTGAACAGATGAACAATTATACAAGGATAATTTCAGTCATGTGTGCAGGGATATCATTGATACCCTTGAGGATTTGGGTTTGCAGTTACAAGCTAGCCCTAATTACAGGTTTTGTAAGTGAGAATTTTTCTAGTTGCTCCTTTCTGTACTGCAAGCTTTGCAAAAAAGATGTTCTCCTTTCAACTATAACTCACTGTGTGTTGGATTAGCTTCCTACTTATTCAGGAACTTAAATATCCCAGTTTTCATTCTTTATCATGACTTTCATTAAGTTATTATAAAGGGGGAGAAAAAAAAATATTAGCAGCTTACCTTTACTATCAAAACTCAAAAATACGTAAGAAAAAATATGGGTTGAACAAGAACATAAAGTTTTGAAATAATTTACATGTATTTCAGTGTGGTGGTATTACTAACTAGTATCTACTCTTAATGAGTACTAGTCAGTTCTGATGTTGTATTTCCCTTAGCTTCTTCCTTCTTAGTAAGTAATATTCCAGGTTTATTTTTTTTTACACCTGTGTGCCGTTAAGAGTATAGATCTGCAGATTTAAACCCTCTTCCCAGAAAAGGTTCTTCACTCTTTGTATCATTAATCCCTGGAGTTTATCAAGCAGTAAGTGATTACAAAAAGAAAAATACAGTTGAAAATCTTCAGACCTGTCCTTGAACCTCTTTGCTACCTTTAATTCTGTTCTTCCCCTTTCCCCTTTCTACTTCTAACTGCCCTGACTTTCATCCTGTGGCCCTGGACATACTTTTTTCTACTCATTAATCTACCACTTTCCATATTTTTGCATAACACACAAGTCACTTCCTTTCAAACTATTATGAGGACAGATCTAAAAGTTTCTAAATCTCTCATGAAATGGTTTCTCATAACATTTGCATTGTTTTGATTCTAGTCAGAAGGGAAAGATCAAAATTACAAAAATGTTGTAAACTAGAATTTGGTTTGTTAAGGAATGAAGTTCATGATCTAACTCTGATAGCAGTAGACTGGAATTAAGTACTTGGGCGCTCTGAGTTTTTGGTTTAATACACATTTTTACTACCCATTACAACTATCCCAGTTAATGACCAAAAAAAAATTACACTGTAAATTGTGATGTTATAATAGTTTTCATTATCTTGTTGTACAAACATTGTCTCCCTTCAGAATTCTGCCAATCAATTTAACTTTTCTTTGCAACACAATTTTAGGGAACATTTTATTCCCTCATTTTATAAACAGTGAAAATTTTGAGAAGAAGGAAGGAAATGGGAAACTGTTCTTTTTGTGTGATAGAATTAACTACTGTTAGTTGATGAATCACAAAGGTTAAAAAAAATTGTTGAATTGTCTCTTGTATGCAGTGTTTCCTCTTATCTTGGCCATGAATTCAGTAATTAGTTTACTTCAAAACAAGCATTACAGGGTGAAGACCAAAGATAAGTTTCTGAAAGACCTCCCAAAGACCTCCCAAAGTCCGTTACAGCTGAAATGCTTCCTAATATTATGTTGTCTATGTGATCAGAAAAGTGTACAAAAACTTCCTTTTTTTGAAGTAATTTATTTTTTCAGAGTAATCTTAATATTTTTGGTAGGATTTAAAAGAGAAAGGGTGTGTGAGTGTTTGTGTGTCTGCCTGTATAACATGATGACTTTGATAATTGCTAAAATTATTTCAAAATATTTCATGATCTTTTTTATTAAGAAGAAAGACTCTTTCTTTTCTAGAATTAATAATAAAATAAGAAACATTGCATATCCTGAGAAGTAACACCTGTGAAAAAAAATGAATAATCAAATTTAAACTTGCAGAATGCTTCTTAAGATGTGCAAGAAAATATAGTTATTATAAAATTCCAAATAATCAAAAAATTCCAAATAAAGAACCGAGAAAATTTATCATAGGCTTGGTAAGTCATGTAGGTTAAAAACACTTATGTGAAGATGTGTCCTGGTTTCAGCTGGGATAGAGTTAATTTTCTTCTCAGTAGCTGGTGCAGTGTTGTGGTTTGGATTTGGTGTGAGAACAATGTTGATAGCACACTGATGGGTTTGGTTGTTGCTGGGCGATGTTTATGCTCAGTCAAGGACTTTTCAGTTTCTCGGGCCCTGCCAGAGAGAGGGCTGGGAGGTCACAGGGAATTGGGAGGGGACACAGCCAGGACGGTTGACCTGAACTAGCCAAAGGGATATTCCATACCATGGGGCATCATGCTGAGTAGCTGAGTATATCAGCTAGGGGAAGAAGGAGCAAAGGGACATGCAGTATTATGGCATTTGTCTTCCCAAGTAATCATTACGCATGATGGAGCCCTGCAGAAGTGGTGAATTAATTCGTTGGTTTGCTTTGCTAGGGTGCCTGGCTTTACCTATTACATTGTTCTTATCTCAACCCTTGAGTTTTATATTCCTTTCCGATTCTCCTGCCCATCCCTCTAGGTAAGGGGGGAGTGAGTGAGTAGCTGCATGGTGCTTGGCTGCTGGCTGGGGTTAAACCACAATAAGATAATATATTAATTAATAAAGACAGCCTTTCTAACATATACAATGAAAAAATAAGTTATCTGCCAAACATCTATAGTAACCACAACTACATCTCAGGTTCTGTAGAATCCCCTAACACTCACTGGAGAGATGCAGTTACTTCAGGGCTGTCCGTATTAGTAACTTAAACTATACCGGAATGTGAAAAGAGTTTTGGGCATGCTTTTGTTCCATACATTGACCACTCAGGCAGTTCTCACAGAGGTTCCAAACATCCCCAGGACATCCTCTAAAAGCAGTCTAAAGAAGGTGACAGTTTTAAAGGGAAAGAAATTTTATGAGGTGTTATAAGCAGCCACCACCTCCAGAAATTCCAGGGCCTTGTGATTCCTCCTGCCAGGCCACTGGAGCCTATACCCCCAGTTCGATTTCAGTAGCTGGCATCACCCCTATGGGTCCACCCACTAGCTGGCACTTAGTCTCTGCAGCATGCACACATATCAGATAAAGTGTGTGATTAAACAAAGAGAAGTTAAGAAAAGATTTAATAAGAAGATACGAGAAGACAGACAGACGGCAGTAATCAGGTGCAGGGCTTGGTCAGACAAGTGTACTAAGGAGCCATGGTTTACATGTAACCAGCTCCTTTAATAACCTTTCCTGTCTGATCCCTGCTCTGCTCCTCCTCATCCACTTACTCTAGACTTTCTTTGGTAAATTTTGCTAGTCCCACAGACATCCTTTGAGTGTCTCCAATCCTCATGTTCCTGTTGTTTTCCCCTTCTTATCAGTTACAAAGTCCAGCTGGCTCTTTCCAAAGCTGTTCCTAGAGTTTCATAATGGCCCATCAACTAGCAAATAGAAACATTTGATCTTTCCAGTGTCTTTGTTGACTATTGTTTACCAAGATTTTGACTCTGTGTGTTCCTTAAAGGTCCTTTATCAGATGACTTGAAGGGATCAGAAGCTCTCGCAGTCAACACACACTTGCAAGAGAGTTTACTGGAATGAACCTGGCTTTTGTATGTCAGTTGACATCCATGCCTGCAAAAGTTTCTGGACACAGGTAATTTACTATTAATTTACTAGCCTGTGAGTGCTATTCATGAGAGAATTAAGATATTCAAACAATATGTATGTCGAAGAGATATCTAGTAAGTTATATATATGTCATATATATGTATATATATGTATATGTGTATATATATATGTCATATATTTATATGTCATACAAATAGCAATTGAGATTGCTTTTGCAGTCAAGATAATTCTTTTTCTCCATTGATTATAAAAGGAGCTTACATGATATCTAATTCAGAATTTACTTCTACAGTAAATCCTTTAAATTTAATCAAGGGTTTTCATACCATGAAGTTACTGAGGCTACTTGTCCCTGGATGGCCCATACCTGTTCTTACGTTCTCTTTTAGTCTGCAAGGCAATATTGGGTATGAACTGCCTATGCTGTGTGATCCCAGAAGTGCTTCAATCCCTGGAATCACCTGGGAGAAGCAATTGCAAAAAACATCCTCAACAGTAAAGAAAGCCATACTCCACTACTTGGGAAAGGCTCCTGATGCTTTAGTTTGCAGTAAAGACACAGCCCGAGACACCATAGGATAATGAAGCCTGGGTCAATTCTCTCCTTTTTTCCTTTATATAATATTTTTAAAAACTATTATATCTCTAAATTAATCAATTCTGTTCATATTAAAGACTTCTGTGGAAGACATTTCTTCTAACAGTCTGCACTACGTTCTGAAGATGCAAATATCAAAGGCCAATTCACAGGACATATCAGATTTATAATGTCAGCATTCTGCAAGCTTTGCACAGCATTTAAAACATGATAACACTGAGAGTGAAACCAGGAATGGAATACTTACACTAACACCTTTCTATACTAATGGAGTTTTTAAGTGAACATCCTTCAAGATGTCACAGTGTTACTGTCTTCAATTGTTCTTCTGTGTAGCTGCCAATGAAAGACTTGGTGTATTACCAGTTTGAAGCATCAGTTTCCAATACATAACCTATTGCTTATGGTTATATTCTCAAAATTCTTTTATATAATAAGTCTAAAATAGGACATTAAAAACAAACTTATTTTTTAGAAGTTTATTCTGCTTACAAAATGTCAGTTTACACTCTTCTTGTGTAAAAAATGAAATTCTGACAACCCTGAACAGTTGCAATAGTTTCTACTAAAGGTCTGATTTTGAAAGTTATCCCCTTTGAGTACTTCTATGGATGTCGCTGAGGCTATTTGGAGAATAGACACTAATTGAAGTTAGCAAGGAAAAAAATCTGGCCTAAGTATGCGTTTAGTAATTTCTACAATACTTTCCACATATTGCCTAAAGAAACAATTTGGAAAAAATAATAAAAATATATTAAAATACATGTTTAGAATAATTTCTCATTAGAAACAGCTGTTGTTTCTAGGCCCACCAACACACAGCAGACTGTAGGTATTTTAGTCATCTATTCAGAAATCATCTGTCATCTTTTAACTCTTCACCACAGAATCCAGCATCTCATATAATATATTTCATTCTTGTAAGTTCAAAAATAAATTGATAATGTGAATCAAGATTGTTGCTACATCTTATTGAAATGATTTTATGAGAATGCATCACAAATTAGTTACATTTATTGAGCTGATATGTTTTACTCTTTCAGTTTTGGTGCTGAGCTTGCACACTGCAGTACAGATTTGTTTGTCATTATCATCATCCATAAATAAATGATACCTTAAATACTATGTGAGCTGCAGTTTCTTTGATGGATACAAATGCTCAGTGGTAAAGTAGAACAAAGTATGTTTCTAAGTATGTTAAATTTTCTTGTCCAGTGTTTTATAACAGCAATCCTAAATGAAGTTTATACCCTATAAATTCCACGTTTATCTTCCCAAGCAAATTTAGCTTCTATGACATGCCAAAACAGTCTGTCTCTTCTACTGTGTTACATTAAAATTGGTATTTATTGTTCATTTCTTCTTATCTCTTTTGCAGACAATGCAGTAAGGTCCAAATACCAAGTGCAGAATAATGTAAGGATGATACAGTTACAGCTTTCAAATCCAAGAATCTCAGCAAAAGCGTTAATGTATCTAAGACAATAACAGAAAAACATTATTAAGAGTATTGCTGCTGTCCTTGACAGTTTAGGAATCAAAACTTACAAAATGATTGATGCAAATTCAACTGCTGTTCTTTAACATTAACTGTGTACAGCTAAGATCACAATGTACCAAGGACAGAAAAAGTAGAAATATTAGCTACAATTTGTCTGCGATACGTTACAGACTGTGCTATTTTTTTCGATATATATAGTATACTAAATCTAACAAATAGGTAATGAGTCAGTGGTAAAAGTACATTTACTTTTATTTTTAGTTGACGTTGCTTTGGCTATGGTATTCCAAAAGTTTTTTGTTATCTTTTGTAGTCTTGGCTCATATTAATATCCCATAGACAGCTAAATTCAGGATTAGGTATGATGGACAGTGGTACCTCTGCTTTCTCAGACAGTTTTCATATATTTATAGTCTTCAATTTACAAATTAAGAATTTTTGCAAAGTAATAAACTCTGTACTCAAAACACTTGATTATTTTTAAAAACAGACAACTGGTCATCTCTTAAACTTTAATCAATACTGTCCAGTCTTACAGGTACAAAACAATGGTAATAGTTATCAGTTAAAAATTCACCTGACATTGTCTAATAGTGGGATGCTGTGGTGGGTTGTCTCTGGCCAGCAGCTAAGCACCCATCCAGGCACTCACTCACTCTGTCTCAGAAGGATGGGGGAAAGAATCAGATAGATGTAAGATGAAAACTTATGGGTCGATATAATGGTGATTTAATAAATCAGGTAGAGCTACATGTGCAAGCAAAACAAAATGAAGAATGTATTAACTACTTCCCATGCCAGGTAGACATTTAGTCACATCCTGGAAAGGAAGACCTCATTACACGTAACAGTTATTCAAGAAGATAAGCACCATAAACACAAACAACTTTCTACTTCTTTCCTTGAGTTTTTTGTTGCTGTGCACACTGTCATATGGTATGGAATACCTCTTTCGTCGATTTGAGTCAGCTCTTTTGGCCATGTGCCCTCCCAGCTTCTTGCGCACTCCCAACTTGCTTGCTGGTTGGGCAGAGTAGGAAAAAGAAAACCTCAATACTGTGCAAGCACTGTCCAGTAACAGTCAAAACATTGGTGTGTTATCAACACTGTTTTAATCACAAATCCAAAATACAGAACCATATGGGCTCCTTTGAAGAAAGTTAACTCCATCTCAGCCAGACCCAGTAGAGGTGTCAATGAAAATGAATGATAAAATAATGAAAAATAAAAGAAATATGCATAATATTTCAACAGATATTCTTCTGTTCTGTATTTCAACAGAAGCTCTTCCTAGCTTCTAGATAACAGCAGTTCAGAAGCCTTTCAAGCTGAGGATGGTGTGCTCTGTAGGTTGTAACATTAAGTGTATTTTATTTCCATGAGTTGTTTCCAGTGGTTTTTGCGCTGGTGTAACTTCACTTCTGCAAGGGCTTTCATATCTTAATTGTGTATTGTGTAAAGAATCTGCTTTCTTTTTCATCTTGAATTTGGTTTATAGGAGTTCACTGAATAAGATCTTCTGCTGAAAAAATGACCAGTTGTTTCCTATTTCTCATGTTTCTTTGTTATCTCCTGACAATCATTTCTTTTACAGGCTTAAGTGTTATTTTGTTTAGTTTATCCAGTACAAAAGTCTGCCCTCAGTCATCACTGTAATTTTTTTGTTGCTGTTGGTTTTCTTTTCAACTTTATTATATCATTTCTGTATTGGAAGTACTGTGCACTGTATTCCAGGATTTGTTATCTCTGCAGAAGGTTAACAATCTATGTATGAATAAAATGACATAGAAGATAACTAAAGACTGTGTTATAATCCAAGCATCAAGGCAAATTTGAAGGGGTATGTGAAATATTAGCTTTGATAATTTGTGACCATCTAATAAAGGAAAATATAACATCTAAAAGGAAATCTCTTTTCCTTACAAAAAAAAGGACATTTAAAAGACAAATGAATTACCTTTTTTCCCCTTGGCGTTTGGTCAAAATAAATGATAATTTCATAGTTCTCTTATTTTGCCTTAATATTAGATAATATTAAATCTATTAAGCTCTACTGTATTTTTAAGTGTGTTAATTGTCAGCTATTTCACATAACTAGCTTTTTGCTACAGTGTGAGAGGAAAAATATTATTCTTGCATTTGCTGTTAATGGCAGCTGGTGTCCCAGATAGTGCACATTTCTGAGTTCCAATTAAGTTCACTCCATTAAATTGGTCCTAGATAGTGCACTTTCAGCTCTAAGTAGAAAAAATTCAGTTTCTATTTCTTCTGTTCAGCATGAAGTATAAAATAGTTCATAACAATCTGACTTCTCAAGAAAAGGGAAACCTCATATCAAAGTCTTTGCTCTAACAAGATTAAGGGTATTGGTTTTATCTAGAAGCAGGGATGATTTGAAGACATTTTTGAAGTAGAAAGAACCATAGAATGGTTTGGGTTAGAAGGCACACTTTAAAATAATCTAAACTCCCTGCCATGGCAGGGAACACCTTCCACTACATCAGGTTGCTCAAAACCCCCATTCAACCTGACCTTGAACATTTCCAGTGATGAGTCGTGCACAGCTTCTCTGGGCAACCTGTTCCAGTGTCTCACCACCCTCACAATAAAGAATTTCTTCCTAATACCTAACCTAAATTTACCCTCTTTCAATGTAAGAACATTATCCCTTGTTCTGTCACTACAGGCCTTGGTAAAAACTCTACATCCTTCTTGTAAAGTCCCTTTAAGTATTTAAAATCTGCAATCAGTTCTCCCCAGAACCTATTCTCCAGGATGAACAATCCCAAATCTCTCAGCTTGTCTTCATAGGAGACGTGGCCCTCCCCAGTACCCTCTCTAACAGGTCTATGTCTTGTACTGGGGACCCCAGAGCTGGATGCAATACTTATCATAACTCATTTCATATATATGGGTACTAAATAGATTTTAATTCTTTCATAACAAATGTATATAACAGAAAAGGGTTTAATAAAGGGATATTTGTGTTAAGGTAAAAATATAAAGCGGAAGCAGCGCACCACATTTCTTTGGATTGAATTTATTACAGACCCTGCAAGAGCCACAAAACCTAAGCTAACTGTATTGATATAAATACTTATGTTATTGCACTGTAATTTGCATCTAAACAAAACATAGGTTCCCACTTAAACACTAAAACTAAGTTCTCCAAACTTTTAATTTTTATCCCAATATTATAACTTGATCTAATTTATATTGCAAAAAGCAATTTCATTTACTAAATTCCACTTCCATAAAATTGTCTGTGCTTCCTTCTCCTTGGACAGAAGATATAGTTATGGGTGCTATAGCACTAAAAGAACTTTGAGATATTTACTACAATGTACTTAAACAAAAAATATGGAAAAGCATATAAAAACCCATAATATAAACATCAAGAGTCCACTACATTTTTTTTCTTTCATGAATATTTAAAAATATTTTACTTATGATTAAAACATTAGCCAAATCCATTCTTAAAAATTATATATGAACATGGATTTACTTCAAGGTACATTCTTAGTACTTGTCTCTCTGAAAAAAACTTATGCAAGGCAAGTGAAGCCAGACAGTATTTACTTTTCTCTTTGCCATGAACTGAAAAGGCTTAAGGAAAATTAAAGCCAAGCCCTTCTAAGCATGCTTTCCTTGCAAGGACATCTTTTCTTATTGCATTTTAAACCTCACAGACTGTGATTTCAATCCAGCATATTAATCAGGCTTTAGATCACAATTTAAAATTTTCCTATGCAAAGACTGAAGTCCCAAAGACTGAGATGTCACAAATATTTTGAATAAATTGCAAAAGAACTGAAGTCAAGTAAAGAAGGAATGTAATGCCAGTGTCATGACAGAAAGTACTACAAGTTATTTTATGTTTCTTTTAGGAAATATTGAGTACCTTTGATGGCAATCTTCAGATCAAATTTATCTACCTGAAAACGATTGTACTTAGTAAAATGTCAGAAACGTTAGACACAACTATTTGAAAAAATGCACTTACTAATTAAGATATAAACCATGGGAAGGCACTAAACCTGTAAACTAAGACATAAACTAATGTCCTAGTGTCACAGGAAAACAACCAAAACCATGAAGGTCAATCTTCTGACAAGACTTCATTAATCTTATCTTGCCTAAGCACCAAACAAATCTCTGGTCAGGAAATCACTGTTTCTTATGTTAGAATTCAAACACATGTCTAAGGCTTCAGTGGAAACCTCAGGACTGACATGAGGTTGATTTACATGGTTTAAATTGTTCCCATTGGTCTTTAATTGTTTCATTTAGTTGTCTAGTTTAAAATGCTTGCCCAATATGTTACAAGTCAATGAAGAGACACTTGTACCTATAGGTCAGAGCTCATCCTTTCCTTGTATATATAAGACATGGAGAATAAATAACACTTTTGAGAGGCGAACTATAAAACTTACACTAGGTGCCTAATTTTTACAGCGCTAAATGTAGACGAAGCAAGTTCCACCAATAAAGCATACAAATCCACAGACATGTTACAACCCTCAGGTTTCTATGCAAGAAATGAAGGAAAAGGTGAACTCAAAAGGGTATCATAATACCGTGTCAGGATGGAGCACCTGGAAAAATTTTCAACAAAATTGTCAGGGCTGTTTGTGCCCACCACACACACACACACACAGAAATACTGTCATGGTTTAACCCTGGCTGGTAACTAAGTGCCAGCCGCTCGCTCACTTCCCCCTCATCCAGAGGGATGGGAGGACAATCAGAAAGGAATGTAAAACTCAAGGGTTTGGATAAGAACAATTTAATAGGTAAAGCAAAAGCTGTGCACGCAAGCAAAGCAAAACAAGGCAATCATTCACCACTTCCCATGGGCAGGCAGGTGTTCAGCCATCCCCAGGAAAGCAGGGCTCCATCACACATAACGGTTACTTGGGAAGACAAACACCACAACGCCAAATGTCCCTGTCCCCTGTCCGTCCCCAGTCCCTGTTCATCCATCCCCAGTGCCCCGTTAGTTTGTCCTGTGTTCCATCCCCCACCCCACCCACTTCCCCCAGTTTATATACTCAGCATGACGTCCCATGATATGGACTATCCCTTTGGCTAGTTGGGGTCACCTGTCCTGGCTGTGTTTCCTCCCAAATCCCCGTGCCCCTTCAGCCCTCTTGCTGGCAGGGCCCAAGAAACCAAAAAGTCTTTGACTTGGTGTAAACATCACCCAGCAACACCTAAACCCATCAGTGTGCTATCAACATTGTTCTCACACCAAATCCAAACCACAGCACTGCACCAGCTACTGAGAAGAAAATTAACTCTATCCCAGCTGAAACCAGGACAAATACTAAAATATTGGTTTTCTGAATGGTTTCAGAAGAAAATCATAGAAGAAATGAAGACCCAGTTAGTGATGGCTTTTACCCCCTGCCATAACTCTATCAAAGCTTTTCCTAGGGTGTCCATTTTGCTTTTCTAGGTCTACTTTTAGCATTGCATACCTGTACACCCTGGGCTCAGATTTCTGAGAAGGAGGTTACATTCTCAGAAAATTATATGAGGAAGGGCTGTGCAAGAGAGAATTGCAAAACCAAATTGCAGGCAGAAGTAAGATTATTGAGATACACATAGCTGGTAAGTAAAGGATTGAAGAACAAATGTACTGACATGAAAAAGTATAAAAATATCTTAAAAAAGGAAGCAAAACAGGGAATCAGCAGCTTAGCAATACTAAGCATCAGGACATTTCAAATAGCAACAGAGTGTGACCCTTCCCCACCTTACCGGCAAGTGCCTGGTCAACCCCTCTAGTGTCTTATTGGAGGTGATGACAACACTAAAAGCCCAGCTTTACAGTTTATTAGTCTTAGCTGTCTGTTATGTAGGTGTTTCCAGTAGCCTTTTATTTCTGTGTTTAACCTACTTAAACATGGCAAAAGTTGACCAAGCTTGGTGCCCGAGAGAGGCACCAAGGAACCACTCCATCAAAAGGTTTAACCTCATATTAAATATCCATTACTTCACTTCTGTTAAAAGTGTTTTGTATAACAAAAATTAGTTATTAACTGGGTACCAAACATCCTGTTCTTACCAGCTTCCTGAAAGAACATGTGACTTTTTGACTTGTCCATGGAATGCAGAAGAAGCAATTTGGCATAAGCCTTTTTCTTTCCTGCCTCACAAGTTCCTCTGCCAAAACAAAGGGGAAAACAAAGTCATTAAAAATACCAAATGCATTCTGGGGAGAGAAACACACTGGTATCTGTGGTTCAAGCTGACTGCTACAGGCCAGCAATAGCACGGAAGCCAGAAAGCCACATTAGTGAGGTGTTGGGTCAAAGCTAACATGCTCTACAGGGAAACATATAATCACAAACATCTGCAGGACTAAATATATAAATGTTGTGAAAACTTTCATCAGGATTAGAGATGTAAATGATGCTTTAATTGTGTCCATTGACTGAGTGTGACTCAATGATTTATCTGTGCAAGTCAGATTCTGAAAGATAGAGGGAATTCAGGGGAGTGATGTTTTACTTTACATGACAAGTTAAATGTAAGCAATAGACCTGATAAACTGGTAAATGATTCATCCAGAAACAAAGGAGAAGCAAATCATGTTACTTTCATCCACAGAGTATGTTGTTAAACCACCATCTTTTCACTGAGTTTCCTTCAAATTCCTTTATTTCTAATCTTGAAACTGAAATTTAATCATTGCACATTTACTTTTTTTTTTTTTTTTTTTTAAATGAAGGAGTAAGGGTCATTCTTTCATTTGTAATTTTGCACTAATCTCAGTTTAAAATACATGCCAGAATTTAAACAGTCTTTTGGTATGTCTACATCTTCTACATTCCTGTCCTAACATCTTAATCTGCTGTTGAATTTTTTTCAAAGCAAAAGGAAAACCAGCAACTTGGTTTGATCCTATTACTTGTCAGATGAGATTAAATCACTTGCAGACTCCGAACATCATAAAAGTTGAAATGACCATAGAATTATCCTATCAAAATTCTTAGGATCAAACCAGCTGAACTGTAACAGTAGTTGTTTCATATATATATATATATATATATAAAGCAATTGGATCACCACAGCTAATTTGTTATAAAGGGTACTAAACAACATCAAAGTGGATAACAAAACGGCTGTGCTGACTCTGCACCATAGGAAAGGAAACTTCTTACCATCTTAAAACAATTCAATACATTTTCCACTAATGTTATAGTATCCAAACTTAACAAAAATAGTCACAATTTAAATATGTACTTTTAAGGACAGAACTTTTTGTTACACTTTTGCAGGATCTTGGGCTTCTGTTACTCTGATATGATTCTTATGGTGAGAAAAATAAAGAAAATTATGATGCCAAGAAAATATTAACAATGACAATGTTGTATACATCTGAAAACTGTGTCTTTGTTTCCAGGAAATTTTTGTTGTTGTTTTGGTTTGGTTTATAAGTGGATTTGAACAGATAGAGGTGGAAAATATTACAGAATTAGTAATGTCATCCAGTTTATCTTTGTTTTAAAAAGAAATTATTATGTTTCGTGTATTTATCACCAGATAGCAGTAATCAGATTTCAGATAATATTTGTAATTGTACCTAATCAGTAAATAATTCATAAAAATCAAATATTGTTTGTGTAGAATCTAATTGTTCATTTTAGGTGAAAGTTTGGAACTGCTGAGGATAAAGCACAAACTGTCCTTTATGTGATAAAAACATTCTAAATCACAAAGCATTAGTTGAAAAAAGGGAAGAGGTTGGATTAAAACACATATGACTCAATTCAATTGTCTAAACATAGACGTCTCAATCAACTTGGGAGTTCCTAGTATAAACCCAGCTGGCTTTAACCTACTGCTTCAGGAGGACTCTGGTCTCTCACAGGTATTGTGCCATAACTTTCAGACTCATGGAAATGTTTAAACACTGTGGTATGTTTCAGTAGCATTATTTACCCAGATTTACAATGAGTCCCAAATGTCTGTCACAAAAGACGTGGTCAATACTTCCAATACTGTCCAAAACAACCCAACATACAGAATATACCACAGGTAGGATTCAGATACTTCACTATAGATTTTTATACTGTGTGAGATAACGTAAGGTATCCCACAGATCTTCACCTGCAAGTTTCCAGAAGCGTAGTTCCTAGGTCATGCTTGCTAGCTCAATATTTAGAAAAGCTCTAGGATATATCAAAGTGGATGGATGCCAGTGTTTGGCCAGCAATGTTCATCCTTGTATTTCTGAGGTAACTTGGAGTAAATTAATCCAGTTTGATATACATATACATATACATATACATATACATATACATATACATATACATATACATATACATATACATATACATATACATATACATCATATACATCATATGCATCATATGCATCATATACATATACATACTTTTTTTTTTTTTTTTTTTTTTACAGAGTACAGTACATCTTACCTATTTGAAATGCCTGCGGTAGGAGAAGAAAATTCTTTTTCCAGAGATGTCATTATTTCTGTTTCCCTACAAAGGAAGGTTAAGCTATATATCTCAGAGAAGTCTAATAATGAATCCAAAATAGTAACAAAAAAAACCTGTTCAGTTTCTGCAATTTTTAAGGGTTCCTAGAATTTTCTATGTAAGTCCCATAGCCCTGGATGTTTAGCTTCTGAGACTCCGTTTCAACATGTCTGTGCAGGCTGGTGACTAGTTCAGCTCTGAACTACAGTGTTCAGATATGTTGTTCCTCTACACATTAATCATCAGAAGGTTGTCTCAGTGGGCATTTTTAGAGCACGTCTTATCAAATGGACTCCACAAATGTGAACTGACAGTAACTGTCTTCCAAATGTAGCCAGAAGAATCTCATATATATTAACCCCATTCTGTTGATGACTTGCTTGGGATTTAGGAATCTGAGGGCATTCCTCATGGGATACCATGACATTTTAATGTTGAGGGAATAAAAATCTATAAAGCCTTCTTAATCAAAGAATGCTTGAGCTACCAAATCAACGTGGAGGTCACTCTTCTTCTGTCTAAGTTATGTTTCAATAACAAAACAGTGTTTCAGGTTTTTTTGACCAAAGAGAAGGGAAGCAAAAGGTTAACTGTAGCCAGATGGTTATAACACTGGCATTGCAGTAAGTCTTCAAATTATTTTTTTAAAGCTACTTGGTTTTTCACAAATGGAAGATTTTCACATAAAAAGGAGAGAACAGATTTCCCTCTTTCCTGTGCTTTCAAATTATTTATATCCTAGGGTTGGAGGATAGTTGTTATCAAATTCCTTTTTTAATAATAATATATAAAAAAAAGAAAGTATACAAGGAAACTGAACAGTATAGTCCTGTGAGAAGATATAAAGATATATTTGTAGATGACCCCTGTATCTGTTTGCCTAACTTAGTCTTGACAACCTTTGAAGAGTGAGATTTTACAAGTCCCTAGGTACTCTTGTTGTCATGCTTAAATCCTCATTCAGAAAATCTTTGTTTTGTTTGGGTTTTTTTTTTTTCCTGTAATATCTAACCTTATTCTATGTAAAAGTACAATAATTTCTTGCCTCATCTCAGTGTACAAGGACATTTTATTGATTTTCCCATTTTAACAGTTTATTTTTAAAAAAGTTGCCATGTTTTCACCCCATTATTTTCTTTTTAGCTACTTTCCTCCTTTTTTATCTCCTGCCCAACAAGACAAATTCCATCAATGGTTAATCATGAATGTGGCTTTCCAAACTTCTGATGATTCTCTGGTTTCTCATTAAGACTCAATGATTTACTAGGAGCTCTTTACAATGTAGAGCTAACATTACATCTAATATTGCAGCTAATTATTTATCAATATCATATAAATATTTCATTATCAAACTTTACATTTTATATGACTATTAGTGTTAAAATAAGATTATTTATTCTATTTTGCATTGACATCACATTTTTGACTCTTTTAGTCTGAGGTCTACTAGTATCCAGAAATGTAAAGTTGTTTTGGCCACGTTGTTTTTTATTATTTATGCATTTTGTTATCACATATAATACTTATTTTTGTCTTCATTGATTTAATTTTTGTAATGTAAGTTATGATCCTATACTTTAAAAGTACTTTCCATTTCTTCCAATTTTTTGTCATTATTTGTCATCATTGTATGTTCTCTCATTCTTTTATGAAAAGTATTTAGTGGAAGTATTTTAGAGAACTGGGCCTTGTTCTCATGGTGTAAATCTAATTGCCTAATTTAAACACAAACAGATATAATTCCATAGGCTTTTAGAAGTTCCTTTTCTAAGCAGGCAAGGTGAAGGTAGAGACAAGAGAGTCCATATAGCACATATGAGCAGAGATTATGCTCACATATAGAAGAGTTCTTTGAATAACTAAGTAAATGAGAAAGGGATAGCCTAATAAGCTACATGGACAAATAAAAGATATTATTGTACCCAATCACATTATGCACACCAAACAGTAGTACTGGTGATAAATAGTTACCAGCAGCACTCCAAAAAAGATTTGTCTCCCCACAGGAGAAATAACACCCTCAGGGTCTATGAGTAGTTCTCTGAGTAATTCAATTAATTTCAAAGTCATTCATGCAAACTCTTTAAAATTATATGTTAATACCTTGAATTCACATCTCAAGTTTCAAACTATACAGATATTTAGTTACTAAAAATAAAATGGAGGCTGAAAAATTAATTATATTTAAAGAATACCAGCAAAATTTTATTCTGTGTCTATCCTGTGCATCTTCTTTTACTGTATTCATTTATCTTTCACCTCTATGAACATAATACTAATCATGTTGATAATGTAGAATTTTTATAATGTTACAGCTTAATCGTAGGAATAATGTTAAATTAGTGTTTGCATGAGAAAAGTATGAAGGCAGCAAAAATAGTTGGTTTTTTCTTAAAAAAACCAACAACAAACAAACCTTCCCAAAAGGCATAATTATTCTTTCAGCAATAAAAAGAAGAAACCTGATATTGATTTGACTTGCTATGTCAAATACTGGAAATTAGTTTATTGAAGTTTATGAAATGAAGTTGTATTGGTCTCACAATAATTAAAACTGGGGGTTTTAATTAAATTTTGCGGTGATTTCATAAGAATTCAAAATGAAACTTGATCCTAATCTAATGTAACTATTTCTTGGGAAGTTTTCAGGATGAAAATGTGTTTATATTTTATCTTCTTTTATTGAAGTTAAAAGGAGGGGGAGAAATAGATGGAGAACTATTTGCCCTCTTTGTAACTAGCATACTATTTTTTCTAATCAGTGTGATCAAATATGTAAGCCCATGAATGAAATTAAGACCTGAATACAACGAATCATATCAATGGATTATTTGAAGTACTCTTTCCTGTAGATATTTTGTGAGTGGCTGCATAGAATATTTCAGAAATAACTATCCTGATATTACTCAAAAATCCCATGAAATATGCCTTGTTTCTCCCTTGTTAAGTTTCACAAAGTGATTTGAAAACTGACAAAAACATGGTAATGCAAGGCACCCACTTTATGCAGCCATGGGTAACTGGCTCAGGAGGTAGTAAATGGTCAGGAGATGCTATAGTATCACACATGATATACTTACACATGTGTAGTCATTTATGATTCAAAGATCCCACTGATAAACTGTTGTTTAACAAAATAATACGACCAAACATCATAGTGCTTTCCAACCTTTGATAGGTCCTAGCAAAAACTCTTTGCTAGGCACAATTGTTATAAATGATAACAATTAAAAAAAAATTTATTTTGGGTTCAATCAATTTAGGTTGAGAAACAGTAAGAAAAAACAGCTCTGGGTGCGCGGAGAACTCAATTAGTTCCACCACTCGCACACCTGAGCCCTAAAAGCAGCGTCTTTTATCCCCGGATCTTGACCAATCTCTTCTCGCCGGATGTTCGTCCTGCTCTTTCCCCACTGGGTCGTTAGGGTACACCTTCTCCTTCTATTGGCTCTCCTTTGGCGCGCTTTTTCAAATCTCAAGGTCTTTGTCTCTGTCGTGGGCCTTCTTCTCTGGCACGGTTTTGCTTTCCTTATCTGCTTTGGCAGGCTTTTCCAAGCAGCGATTGCCTCAGGGGAAGGGGAAGCCATCCCATTGTCTCAAAGGAGAACCACACGTGCCCACTCACCACAACTGCGATACAGGTCCCAGATTTACACAGGGTACAACAGTTACACTTATCACAGTACATTCTATTTTTGACATGGATCATGACTGCGTTTATCACACTATGGAACAATTTTCAGCAAAGCCTGCAGTATACTCCAAGTAAGTAATGGATAACACCAATGGATATTGATTGGACAAGTTCAGTTTTGTAACCAACAAGTTCTGCTTGTTAGGAAAGTTCTAGGGAGTAACATTCAGTCTTGTTATGTATTCAAAACTAATGAGTTCTGAATACAAACAGCCCTAACTCAGAGACAGAGGTGCAGCTGTATAAACACAGAAGCCTAGTGCTAGGGGAGAATCCAGCAGTGTCTGTCCTGGCACCCAGCTGTCACACCACAACTTTGGTCCACTGTATGTCCACTGGTCGCACAGACATGGATCATGGAAATTCCAGGACATCTCAGATGTTATTGAGGGCCTGTGTCTGGGCAACTGAACCAAAGCCTAAATTACAGAAGAGAAATTATACATATAAGGGGACTGTAAGTAATTTAAAAGATAAAAAAGGAGGGAAAATGTGGAGAATCATGAGAAAAACAAGGGTTGGTTTCAGATCCAGACTCAGACACTCATTTTGCAGGGCTTACAATGCAGATACTTAAATGTGACCTCTAGTACTAAGCTCACAAAGAACCAGTGAAGATCTTGTTCCTAGAGTTAATGAAAGTGTGGGAAGCTGAATATTCAGCTTAACCAGAAGACACATCTGATCAGTTGAATCACTCCACTAAACAGGGCTAAGGTTTATTTCCTGAGTACAGACATTCAGTGTTTTTTTGGATGTTAGAAATCAGAGACAGCTGCATAAAGCTGTCAGATATGAGACCTGGCAAGCTGAGGGTAGGTGGGGACCTTAATTGTCACTTTAATGGAGTCAGTGGATCACTATTTTTAGACAATTGAGTCCTGTCTCTAGTTCACATGTAGATGTCTATATTTAGGTGTTCAGAATCTCATTACATAAACCAAAACTACAGCAGGTGTAAATTTACCATGTGATTTAAATAAATAAATCCTAAGTAAATACTGAAATAAATAAATCCTAAATAAATACTTCTGAAGGAAAAGTGTAAAGACATATCAAAGGAAACTTAAAACATGCATCTCACTTATTCTGTATTTCCTTTCTTAATTCTGTCCCTCTAGCAATATCTTAAAAATTCCACAATCCACAAACAAGTTTCTTGCTTTAATTGCAACATGCTGTACGGTAGAGTAAGCATCCATTTTATTGTTGTTTTTTTAATAAGCAAAATAATTTTTGGGAGACATATGCAATTATTTTGTATATAACTTTTTGATGACAACATTAAAAAAAAAAAACCCTATTATTATACGATGTTAATTTTTTTTTTCTTTCATCAGTTGCATAAATTGGTGAGTAAGGTAGATTTGAGCGTAGAATCTGTAAATCGGTTTACAGACTTTCTGAACTTCTACTAAATGAGGTACAGAGTAAGTCTACAGAGTTTCACCCCTACCAAGAAGATCCGGCAGTACTTATCTGGCTAATGGCCAGACAATAGCATAAATGGTCTTTGAGAGGTTATGTAAATTGGCATGCATACCAGAGGACGGGTGAATGTCCCAAGTATTTAACAGTCTTTAGAATTAAAGACCTTGCCAATTCCTTATCACTTCAGATATATAATTGCCTTGATTTACATCAAGAAGACAAGTAGTCTTGTTTCACTGTAGAGGAATGAAGCTGGGTTAATTAGCATTGATAATATACAACTGTGGACTGGCTTCAGGGGTGTCGGGTTGGCTGTTGTAGATAAGTGCAGCTGTGGCTGGTTCTGTTAAGTGGTTGGGCAGCCAATAAAGAGGGAGCAGTCAAGGAAGAGAGGGGAGGAAGATGTAGAGAGAATACATGTACTGGATGAGGGGAGACTAGGAGAAGGCAGTAGAGGGACTGGCATGAAGAGCATTGTTGGTATGAGATGGTAAAAGACCTTGTTGTAGCCAACTAGTTTGGAGAGTTCTGTGACATTTCACTTTTTGCACATAAAAGCTGAATAAATGTATTTTTAATCCATAGCCAATATTCTTTAGACTGTTTGTTTAGTATTTTATCAGAGAAGCTTTAATGATTCAAGGCTAGTAGCATTTCACCACCTTTGTGCACCAACCAACAGCACAATTTACAATGTATGAATAAATCTTATCACTTCAACATGATAAGCTCTTACTTAGTGTCTCTTTTACAGTCATTGGCTGCACAATTAATTTGATAAAGTGTTAAAATATGATTTTTATTTTTAGTTGAATAAGAAGTAAACAAATGCCTATGTGTATTTTATATATAGAAATATGTAGATATCACTGTAGAGATGAATAACTTTTCAATCAATTCATTAGTCTGAGAGTCAGAGAAAAAAAATGTGTGGAGTTTCTAGTTTTTCGTAATCCTTTTTATAACCTTTGTCCTAAAACAGGGTTCCCAAACTGTTGTAGGACTGTCACAGCAAAGTGAATCCTGCTGAAGACCTAGATGCTCCTGTTTTTTTATGGATGCTGCCTAGGATAATTACTGTAGTGCTGGCTGTTGGTGCTGCTACCATTGTCAGTGACATTTAAGTGCAGGAAATTTTGATATTTAGGTGTGGGAAGGTTCCATAAAGAGACTTAACAATTTAATACTTGCATTAATAACAACTAAATATTATCTTACCTAACTCCACATGCTCTGGTGTAGAAAAAACATAGCAAAACTAATCTCTTGAATTTTCTAGTCAATGCATTCCTTAAACGTAAGTGCTTAATATAATTTTTAAGACTATGGTGTCTGAGATACTTATATGAGCCAAGCAGATATCACACAGGACCTAAGGGAGAGCCAAACCCTGCAAAATGACAGATGGAGGCCAGAGAGATACCACAGGGCATCTCAGATGACATTAGGTGCCTAAATATGGGCAATTGACTTAGGTCCAGAGCAAAATAGGAAGGTTAGGGCATGATTACAGTTGGACTCAATGATATTGGAGATCTTTTACAACCTAAACAATTCTATGATTCACCTGACTTATTTGAGACATCTCCATTAAGATGAAATTACCATCTGCCCATTGGCCAAACCGTCAGCTTTAATCCAGCTCATCAGTTTCCCATAGAGAACGTGGACAAAGTCAAACTTTCAAGGCAATATGTTCAAAAGTGGGGAGCACAACTCTTCTAGATGGTATAAGAGGTATACTTGGCCAAGCCACAATCAAGCACCATGAAGTAAAATATAAGGCTTGCTGTAGGGCTATCCCTAAACTGGGAAGACAGTGATGGAAGTATTTGTGAAAATTTTGATAGCTAAAGTTGCAGCTAAAAAGTAGTTACCTGCACTGTAATAATCACAACTGATGTAAACACAGATTTAACACAGCAATGCAGCTAAAACAATACAGGGCTTAGGATGGTCTTACAGCCAAAGTGCCTCTTTCGATCCCTTTTTGAGGGAGTTTTATGGGCCATGAAAAATCTTTGTAGCTCTGCTGTCAGTATGTGATGTCCTAGTGTTACCTTCCCAGAAAACAGTCATCTTGGAAACCACTGAGTGTAAGAAGATGTTTAAGATTACACATAGTGAAATCGTTTGGTGTTTTATCCTGAACTAGAGCTAAATATCATTTTTCTCTCAAGATTCTCAGCAACAGCACCTCTGAAAAAGTCAGACATCACAGTCATGCTGGCCTTTCCAGCAAAAAAGAAACAAGATATTGATGGAGATCAACAGCCCTCAGTATTTCCAAGAAGAGAGGCTTAGAGACATAAAGCAACACTCATACTAATGTAGCCAGGTAGTCTCTGAGAGTCTGTAGTTTCCAGAAATGGCTGCTCCCCGGGAAGATATACTGGTCTACTCAATATAACAGTGTTTTCAAGATGCTGTGTCTTACTGGAGTAATTTTGAAAACAGCAGTTGGAACACAGAGGCTAAATATACAGCATCCTGACAGCTTCTTAATATATTGTGTGCTTCAAAAGAAAATCATAGTACACCAAAAATATTTCATACACGGAATAAAAATGGAGTACAAAAGTTTCAAAGCCATAAAAATGTCATTATGCTTTCCTAATTCTCTGAATATGCCATGAAAATGACACCCAAAATAATAGAATCTACTGTAGTCAGTGTTTTCCCTCTGGAATGGCCTATCTGTCATTAGTTATAGACTGTTGTTTTATATTACAGAACAATCGTCCTTTCCTGTAGTAGGTGATATGCTGACTATCAAATAGAAGAAAAAGAACCATTAAAAAATAATATCATTTATTGTAAAAGTATTTTAAATACATCATGGCTTTATTAGCAGACATTGATTAGAAAATAGTATGGGCAATTAAAGTAAGTGTCAAATCTCATAGTCTCCTCTTGTTCATAGGTAATCTATATTAAGTCAAGGAAAGGTCTATGTGAATAATTATACTAAGTACTGTGGTAAAATTATAAACCTTGAAACTCACATTTTTCTTTGTCTTAAAAAGACCATTTTCCTTAGCACAGCATGTTAAGAAAATGTCTGAGTATATGACTAATGTCTACCTGGCATTACAGTATTTACTTTCATTCATAAATGTGCTTGATGCGTTACACAGGGGTAGGATTTAGCACACCCAGATTTAGCACTATAAAAAAGCAGGCATATAATCTAACCTAGGAGCCTCAGCTCCTTACCTGGTCGAAAGTCAAAGACAGATTGCTCCAGAGACAAAACCAAACCATTTCTTTTAAACAACTGTCTTAATGGTGGAGGAAAAATGTTGTCTGTATGGGACTAACTTTTACCATTTTTAAGCTGAGGTCCATGCAACCATATACCCAAATTTCAAATATCTGAGTAATGACCTTCCACCCATGATATCAAAATATTCCAATCTTGGTAGCACTGCTGTTTCCAACTTTTACAAGCTTGTGCAGAAGACAAATAACCTTTCCAGCTTAGGTAGTGAAAATGTCACACATCCCAAGTTTGTATTATATGAACAGTAAAGCAGTCCCAGAAAGAAAAAGGGGGGGAGCAGGTGGGTAGAAAAAAGAAGAAGAAGAAAAAAGTTGTGATTAATATTAAACAATTATGTATGTCTGTATATAAAATAATATTAATTATATAATAATGAAATAAATTAGCCACCAAAGTCAAATAATGAATGGCATGAAACAGCTTAGCAGCTGTTCTACAGAATAACACCTCTTTATACCAATAGACATTTCTGACTTGTATTTTACTTCTCTAACTGTAAAAAAAAAAAAAAAAAAAAAGAAAAAAGTAGGTCGTAAGTTTGCCAGGCAATTGATAACAATTAGCATAATTAGATCCAGATAGATACATATACAAAGAAAACCCTTTGTTTGATTTTTATGATTGCCAAAAATAATTCAAACACTGAATTTTCAAATCCCAGCATTTAATCAAATTTGTGAGTCTCTAGATGTTTTCTAACTGGGCTTTGCAGAAGTCATTAGGATAACAGTTACATTATGATGTATGAAGTTGTCTTGCTACTGATTGCCTAGGGACAATGAACTGCAGTGCTGACAAGCCATTTTATTTATACAAAGAATAAAAGTAAAGGGAATCAAGCAAAAAAACCTTAGACTTTAAAAACTTAAGTAGGGTTTTTTCCCCCTGGATTTTTAGAAAGTATTTCCCCATCTACTTTTTTTTTTTTTTTTTTTTTTTACTTTTGAAATGACACGGTGTACATCTTCAAATTAAAAGTATGCAGAACAGTTGATGTAATTCTGGTGTTTTTCCAAATAAGCTTCTTTCATGTTGGAAATCGCCTTCATTCTGTTTAAATGCTGAGCAGAATATTAGTCTTGAAATATACAAGTAAAAATGAGATTTTTCAGTAAGTTGACAGATCTGCAGAATACTTTTAGCCTAATCTGTTGCATCCCATTGATTTAATCCCCTTTAATTTAAGACGGTCAGACATTTCCTGGATAATTTGCATTCATTAATAATGCCATTTATACATAGGACATTTTTGCTTTGTGTCCTTATAGAATTATTTCATCATCATGTAGTGCAATGGTACCATTTTATCCATATACAGTTCTTCTAAGCAGAATAGTAAAATAAACTCTGGCTAAAAACTTCAACCTGACTGTAAATTAGTTATATATAAAAAGATACCAGAAAGTTCTGCATATTATAGTTCGCTAGTGCTGTGATATGAATGTTAAAATCTATTATTTTACTAGCTGTACATATATTCCATTAATGTTTCCAGATAATCTGTGTTTTCTGTCTTGCTTTAAATTTTATTGGGACAGAATATTTTAGGCCTCTTATTCCTCTAAGAATATGAACTCTCTCTTTCAAGCAGACTGAAATTGATGCAGAGAATGTGATACTAATGTTTATTACAGCTGTATTAGTTAACATTTCTTTTTTCCTATTGACAGATGAAAGATTTGCCAGTCATGACAGGAGAGACTATGTGCCACTTACAGTTCAAAGGTAACTTTTACTACATAGAAAATGCAGACATTTTAACCATGTGTTGAGAAGCACCAGGAAACCATTTCCTGCAGGAAAAATAATCAGAAAAACGACTGTGATTTGTGTTCATTGTTATAAATGGTTTATTTCTAAAGAAAAACAAAATGCACAACAGTAACAATAATATTATATAAAATGTAACATTGGTAGGTATTAACAAAAAAATTCCTCTCAATTTAGAAATGGGCTCATCTGAAAGATGTTTATGTTTCTCAAAAGGAAGGTTTCTCTGTTGAGAATCTTTCAGCCAGTTCCATATAGTGCCAAAAGGAGTACTGGAGCTTACTGTGGTAACCAGCTCTTGCTTTTTACCTAATCCCACTGTTGATAACAAAAAATGTTATTTCATTTTGTTCTCTTGGTGACAGACCTAAATTCCTTGTCAATTCAAAAGATCTTTTTGTAAAACTGGTTGAGTTTTATAGTTGTCTTCAACCATGCTTAGCTTAAGTATCAACATATGTTTTTTGGCATACATTGAAGCAGACATTCCAAGGTAACTATCTTGGTCTTTCTCTGGAGTAAACAGAGACAGATGGACACCTCTGAATTCCCCCAGCAACTGAGTCCAACTAAGCTTGCATAATAGGTAGTATCCAATCCAGAAGCCTTCAAAGATATCCAATCTTTTCCACTATGCAAGGTTCTGAGGTATATAATTTAGGAAAATTAAGTTATTAGATAAAAAAAAATGTAGGTTTAAATTAGACATTTAAATTTACAGCTTGTTCACGCAAGACTAGATCACTTCTTACTCTAGTGAAGAAGTGTTTACTGATGTCCAGATGGAACCTCCTGTGTTTCAGCTTGTGTCTGTTGCCACTGGTCCTGTCACTGGGCACCACTGAAAAGAGCCTGGCTCTGTCTTCTTTCCACCCTCCCTTTAGGCATTTATCTATGTTGATGAGATCAGCCTTGAGCCTTCTCTTCTGCAGCCTAAACAGTCCCAGCCTTTCCACAGGACAGATGCCCCAGTCCCTTAACCACCTTTGTGGCCCTTTTTTTGTCTCTCTCCAGTATGTCAATGTCTCTCTTGTACTGGGGAGCCCAGAACTGGATACAGGACTCCAGGTGTGGCCTCTCCAATGCTGAGTATAGACAAAGGATGACTTCCCTCAACCTGCTGGCAATGCTTTTCCTAGTGCAGCCCAGGATTCAATTAATTTTCTTTGCAGCAAGGGCACATTGGTGGCTGACGTTCAACATATTGTCTACCAGGACCCTTTCTGCAAAGCTGCTTTCCAGTTGGGTGGCCCCTGGCATAGATTGGTGTATGTGGTTGTTCCTCCCCAGGTGCAGGACTTTGCACTTCTCCTTGTTGATCTTTATGAAATACATGACAGTAACCTGACTTAATTCGCTTAGATACATGAACTTCCTTGTCTATGTCATTAGTTCCAGGAGATGATTTTCCAGACAGTAGTGGAGTTTGCTTACCTGTAATGGCAAAATGGTGCAATTTGTGACTTTGGTTGGTGTCCTCATACCTAGTAACTTGGCTATTTTGAAAAAAAAAAAAAAAAAAAGTATGTTTTTCCAATTATTTCATTATTCTAGACTGACTATAGCATTACTCTACAGGGGGAGTCTGATGCTTTCCAGTTGATGGAGGGTTCTTGTGCATTGCAGTGAAGGGTTACTGCACAGGCACAGAGCACTTTGGTAACTATGCTGCTGAGCTTGGTGGTGGCATGTGTATTGTTGGCTTTCATGATTAAGTCAAAGAAAATCGCTCAGAAGGACTTTACTGAAATGCTCCCTGATAAAGTTCTGACAAGACAGACCTAATAGTCCCGAAGAAAGAACCACTCCCTATTATCTGGAACTGCCAATTTATACATACTAAAGCCATCAGTGTACTTCCTTCTTCCTTCTTAATGCTGCAGTGCTGCATACCATGAAGAGGCACTTAAAACTTTATGATCTCTTCTCTTGATTTTCTGACTTGAAATATAACATTAACTTACAGTGTTATATACCAAAAGCAACTTCTTTACTTACTGAGTCTCATTGATAATAAGTTTCAAGATGGCTTATCTGTCTGAATCCTTATTTGTTGGATAATAAACCCCCTTCTTTATAATTCAATAAGTTAATTAATAAATAAATCAGGCCATTTGCCATAAATATTCCATAAAAAGAGTATAAACTAAAAAATCCTTTGTTTCAAGAACCTGAGTAGGTTATGAATTTTTACACCTTCTGTCTTCCAGTACTTAGACCCAGTAGCAAATGCACACTTTTAACTCAAATTTCTCATTTTTATACCTTTGTTGTAGAAACATAATTTATTTGAATTGTGAAGCTGTTTGCAAGACAATATTGTTAATTTTTCCCTTGGCTCCTTGTAAAAAATTGAAATGCATTACAGCTACAAGAATCTTCCCACAAAGTTATCACTGTTACTTCATAAACTACAATTTTCAGCATTATGTTTCACTGCTAGCTCATTTAATTTTCTGCTGTCATTTATATATAACACGCTTCACTGAATGTATATATTGTAACAAATATAAAAAAAATCTTTCTTTTCCTGCCTTATACAATGATTAATAAAGAATACACTGTCCCAATTGTTATCTTGATGGGAAAAGTGATAATATGGATTGGGTACTTGGGATAAAATTTTTGAAGTGATACTTCAACTTTGGAAGAGAATAATTTTTTTTACAGATATTTTCAATGTTTACTTCTAAAATATTTAATTATTACTTTTATTAGTAATAATATGTAGAAGAATGGCTGCAGAAGCATGGCCTTAGAATCTCTGAAGATCTGCACAATCCAGGCCTGGTATTAGAATAGGCCTTGATCAGAATTGTACTGAAGTTGCTGTGCTGAAGTTAACAAGAAAGGTAGCCTTGAGCTATTGAATCCTGAGAGCAAGTAATTATGTTGTGCCAACAGGCCGTGGCTGTAACAAGCTACAGCTGCTGGGAAAGCAGGTGCAGGGCCAAGAGAGATAGGGAGCAGTATGGGAATATAGGGAGTAACAAACTACAAGGCTGAAACATAGCAACACAATTAGCTACATGGATAGAATGCTTATTTTAGTCATGATAATTAGGGGTGTGAGAACCGCGCACGCTTAGAGACTAATAACCAATTATATTTTTGCTTTATGAATATGCATGTGTATTGATTCTATATAAGTAGTGTTAGAAACTAATAAAGTTGAGCAAGATGCATAACTCATATTCAGCGTCTTCTTGACTCCGGCGAACCCTTCTTCCAACAATAATAATTTTTATTATTACTTTTAAAGTTTCCTTGTCAAAATTCTACAAAAGAAGCTGGTAGGAAGGAGAAAAGGCATCACCACTGATGGACTGTGGTGGTACACCTAATCCCTATTAACAGATACTGGGGGTAGGCTAAGTACAGGAGACATTGCAATATGGTATGGAGTTTTCCAAACAGTTTATTTTACATGCATTAACTGAATTATTGTTCCTAAAAATAAAATTTCAATTCTGGAAAAATGCTTGGACCATTAAAGCAGCTAGTTGCCATATTATTGCTTATGAATAGAAAACTATAAACTATAGAAAACTAGATGTGAATAAAAATGTAAAAATCATTTTGTTATTGTTGAAGATTAGTTGTAAAAAAAATACAAGAACTACTATGTGCCTTGATTCTGGGAAAATGAGAACTCTGGAAGGGTAAAAATTATGTCTTTCTCATTCTCTGTCTCTGTACAGTATGTATGTACACATGCATTTTCATACATACACATATAAATGCATATACACGTACATATGCATCAGTTTTGTATACATATATATTTATATATATGTTTTAACCTTCAGAGTGCATGGAAATTGCTGGTTTCTAGTGAATTATTACATCATAGCAATTCATGTAAATTATTTGCTAGATCCAGATCAATGTTCACATTGTCATAAACGCAGTCATGATCCATGTCAAAAATAGAATGTACTGTGATAAGTGTAACTGTTGTACCCTGTGTAAATCTGGGACCTGTATCGCAGTTGTGGTGAGTGGGCATATGTGGTTCTCCTTTGGGACAATGGGATGGCTTCCCCTTCCCCTGAGGCAATCGCTGCTTGGAAAAGCCTGCCAAAGCAGATAAGGAAAGCAAAACCGTGCCAGAGAAGAAGGCCCACGACAGAGACAAAGACCTTGAGATTAGAAAAAGCGCGCCAAAGGAGAGCCAATAGAAGGAGAAGGTGTACCCTAACGACCCAGTGGGGAAAGAGCAGGACGAACATCCGGCGAGAAGAGATTGGTCAAGATCCGGGGATAAAAAACGCTGCTTTTAGGGCTCAGGTGTGTGAGTGGTGGAACTAATTGAGTTCTCCGCGCACCCAGCGCTGCTTTTTCTTATTGTTTCTCAACCTAAATTGATTGAACCCAAAATAAATTTGTTTTGTTATCGTTTATAACAACATTGACTTTTAAAGATGTTGAAGCCACAAATTCTATCAATATCACATCATCATTTCACATTCAATGGATTTAATTTGAACATTAGCTTTGGAAAGAAGAAAAGTAGAGAGAAAATTTTACAAAGCCACTCGTTCAATTATTTTCTGAAAGACTTCTGCAAGGTATTTTCTTAAATTGTTTTCAATGATTAACACAGTACCTTAAATTCGTATTTAAAAAAAAAGAAAAAAAAAGTACCCTGAAATGCTGGTTGCCAGGTAGTATAATGATATCATGCACTGCAGTAGAAAAAGTCAAGTATAAAAATAAAAACTTAATACCAAATTCAAGTAAAATATGAAAAGTATTACACAGGCACACACACACACAAATACAGATATATATATATATTTGTAAGAGTAAATCAAAGTTCTACAGTCTGCCTATAGAAAAAGTTTGGATCCAGTTAGAATGTGTGGTGGGGGTTTTTTTGTTTGTTTGGTTTTGTTTTTTAACTGCAAAAGTGGTAAGAACTTCAAAATAGCAAGTAACAAAAATTTAAACAAAAAGCCCCAACCAACTACCCAAACAAACAAACAAACATATCGTACAGGAAAAGTCATTGCTGGCAGCAGCAAATTCAAGAGACAGATGGCAAGCAGAGAATTCCCCTGTCATGGAAGTCAGATATAACCCTGCTTTTTCTTGTTTTGACATTGCAAGGTTTATTGTGCATTGTCCATGTATTATTACATCAATATTACAGAGGATGGTAAGAAGGCCACTTGTTGCATTCTTCTGGACCTGAAGAAGCAAGCTAATGTACAGGCAGGGAGAAAGCTTGAATGTGATTAATTTTCAACATGCCAATCAAAGGGGGGAAAAAACTGAAAAGACAATAAACATGCTAAGGAAAGAATTATTGCAGCTTGCTTCCTGCATGGTCCAAATAAAAAGCAGGAGCAAAGGCTGAATCACAACTTCCAGTTCATTTTAGTGTTGACTTTTCTCCCTGGGAAATGAATGGAGGTGTTGCTTTCTCACTTTGCATAGGTTTCATGCTATTTAAAAAGGAATAAAAGCCATTTATAAAACAGTGAAATTAGCTGTTTAGTCTCGATTGTCTCAAAGCATTTGGGTTTATATGTAAATAAATGAAAGGCATTATCTAATTCTAGATACAAACTATTGTGGGAAAAAAAAAGTCAAAACAATTTATTAGTATCTTATTTTTCATCATACTATAGTGCTGATATAAACAATATAATTTAGAGATTAATTACATAATACATAATTTCTGCTAGGTCATTCTATACCATCTTTTTGCCAAAACTCCCTCAATCACTAAAATGTAATTTTATATATATATTCAGAGCCTTTTTCTTATTCCCGCCCCCCCCCCCCCAAGAAGCTCCACATATTGCCACATATTTCTCAGCTTAGTGATATATCATTTGCTTGTTGCTAATGGCAATATTCTATATTCTAAATAAATCAGAAATTAACACTAATATATCTGAAGTGGCTTGGCCATCCTTTCCTGATCACAGTAATATGGTAGTTCCCTCAGGGTTTTTTATGTCTTTTACTGCTTTGTTAGATTAGTGTTTCATGTCCTTGCTCAATGAAATATCCACATACACTACAAACTCATAAACATGCAATTCAAAACAATATTAGATCCAGAATGCAAAACAATTTTTCAAGTATAATTTCCCTTGAAAAGGATTTACTATTTATAGATTTTTACTGTTTGAAGAAATGAATCTGTTCTATAGTTTTCCACAGCTATAAAGATATGGTGTGTTTCTGTGTTAAACAGTCAGCGTGCAAGCCTATAGCCTAAGGAATGGCAATTAGATTGATTAGAAATAGCCCAGCTCTGGTCAGGGATGAAATATCTTTCTCTTCTTTTTTGTACCTGATATCATAGTCAGGAAGTAAAAATCCCCTGTCAGATGGATATTTATTTTTTTGGAAAGTGGAAGTTAAGATGTATGATATGGAAAGGTATTTTTTTAAAAAATAGGTTTGAATTCATAACAAAAACATGGAGTCTGCATTTTACAAGTCAGTGACAACAACAGTGATTCTTGGGCATTACAAAACTTCAGCACAGATACTTACAACATCACAGTGATACTCCATGGATCTTATTAGTGCTGTACTTTGCTTTAACAACCAAATGCAAGGTAGATGGATGGATGAAATGTGCTAGGATGAAATGCATCTCATAGAGTCGCTAGATAATTTAATTGATTTGAAGTTCTTAGTAAGTATTTCTGTCAAATGTAAAAGAATTAGTCTAATATTTAACTACAATATTCTACTCCTAACATTTTTTGAAAGGGACTGTCACTGAAAGCTGAAGTACATGTCCATTTTCCCATACCGATAATTGTGTCTATATATGTCAAATATTAATTTCTCCAGTCTCTCCTCCCTTTCCCTTTCCCTTTCCCTTTCCCTGTCCCTGTCCCTGTCCCTGTCCTTTTCCATTTCCCTGTCCTCTGTCATACAGCGCAAAGCCATGTTCCATAAAAAGATCTATTTGCCAGGCCTGTATTTTAGAAATGCAAGCATTTTCTATACTTCATTGTGGCTTTCAAAGCATTTTGTAACAAGGAATTCAATACCAATGGTTTAATTTTTATTAAATTTTTCTTATGTAGGGAACTTTACTCTCCACTCTATTCAGAAGACATCTCTTTTCAAATTACATTCTCTACAGCAATATAGCTAATACATGTACTATGTAGTCACATTGAAATATGTGTCACTGGCCCATCAACTTGTATATTTTATATGAAGTCAAACAGTGAGATTTCATTTTAGTGGGACCAAGATTTCAATACATACTGGTGTTACTCTACGTGAATTGTGTAGTACTGCAATTGCATACCAAAACCACGTCCCATTTCTTATTCAGCTGTAAAGAATGAAAAGTGAAATTGTATTATAAATTTTGAGATTTCAGAAAAGCAGCCAGTTTGAACAATGTGAAAAAGTTAATTATAAAAATTCTTGTTAAAAAAGATCTTCAAAGTATTTTTTTAAATTAAGTAAATATGAAGATATTTGCTAGATTTATTATTAGGTGCTAAAATGTTATTTGCATTTTAAAACAGAAATACTTTTCTATTATTGATGGGCAATTACATTAAATTTATTTCAAAATCTTTAAGCCAAGAAATAAATTGGAATTTTTATTTTCCCAAAAGAAGCACTTCATTTTTTATAGAATATTATTTTTCACTCTCTGCGCTGGTGTTACCGTCAGCTCCCAGGTGACCAAACCTCATAGCCTGCAGTTCTGCTCTCTGATAACAGCCCTAGTTCTGATAAAAGCCATTTAACATGATTTGTTTGTGAATGTGAAAAGACTTTTCAGAATAGTTATGTAGAGAGCTATATCAGTATTTGGATTTGGGATCAATTATCATGTAGATAGTCTTTAGAAATAAAAATTGCCATAAAATCTTAAGAAATATATTGATATCTATAATCTTCATTGCCACACCCAAGTAGTACCTTCTTCAGCAATTAATAATCAGTTATTACCTCATCACCCTCACCAGCAAATTTTTTAAAAGTGTGGGTTGGAGTTCTGACAACTACAGCACAGATCAATAATGCCAAGTAGAATTTAATTTGATACAGGATCTGTCATTAGCTCCACCAGCCTGAATAATGTATGTTGACCTTCTCATTTTCTAAATCAAGAAATGTCTGAAATAGTTTTTATACTAGGACTAGTCACCATATATTTTCAAATCGTATAAATCCCTCCAAACACAGGCTTGAACAAGAATCACTCATATTCCCCCTTCTGTCACTTTGCTAACAGAGAGCTAACCATACCTACCTTGCTTCACCCTAGTACTTTGCAAGCTCACCAAAACAAGACTCTAGTCTTTTTCTCATGCTTTGATCTTCTTCCATAACTCAGAGCTAGAAGTGTAGACATGGATACTCAGTGTAGGCCAAGCATCACCAGCAGGTGATTTTATCACAACATACCAGCTGGAACTAGCCCAGATCATAATAGAAATAGATTAATGAAAGTATAGGTTTCAATATGCGAAACCACCCAGGTGTCTGGATATGTGTTTAGTTTTCACAGTACTACTGATTTCATTTAATATAATTTTATTTACTTGTTTGACCAACATGAGTATGACTTCCCTTGGGTTTTTCAGAAATAAATGTATAGGTGTAGTGATAATTTAAATATGTGAACACTCCAATAAGGAAAGAAAAAAAAAAAAAAAAAAAGAAATACAAGCCCACAATAACCGCTGTGCAAAAAGATAGATGCAGTAAGAGGAAAAAGAAAACGCAGCAACTTTACATGATTTTTTTCATAATTGTCCTTTTTTACAAAACATATAAGGTGTCAGATGTCAAACATTTTCAGTTCCTTGCTACACCAAAATTCTCAGCTGTTTGTGGCCACCACCCATGAATTAATCCTTCAGCCCTGTAAATATCCAGCGTTTGTGCTTTTTGTCTGTTTAGCATTTTCTTTTTCCAGCTTAAACACATGCAAGGCAGACAGAGAGAAACTTTTCCTTGCATACATATACAGATGCATCTGGAATACTGATCATAACTCCAAGAATCTTCCACTTTGCTTCAAATTATTAGCATGTAGGAAAAAAAAAAGTCAAATGTGATAAACTGCATTCTGAGATCATGGAGGTGAAGCAGTATGTACCTTCTGTGCGGAGATATAGCAAGGACCCTGTTTAGACTGCTGCAAAGAGAAAAGATGCTTGAAGTGGTAGGTGTCCTGGTAAACATTCACAGGCAAGCCTTTTGACTGAAGTGACTCATACATATTTTATCAATTGATTGCAAAAAAGAAATAAAGGAAGGATCACCTGGAGAGTAAGTGTGATCCTATATAATAAGTAGTGGATTTCTAATAGTCTAAGTAGATTCAAGAAAAAAATAAAGGGGGAGACAAATTTAAAATCGTAACTATTCCAGACACTTTAATAAAAGTAAACCTTTAGACTGTTCCACATTTTACTCAGTACAATATGCAAAGGACTGATTACAGTGAAATTTCAAATGGAAAACCCAGGACTAGTGGCTTAATCCTGTCTAGCAACTAAGTACCACACTGCAGCTCACTCACTCCCCCTCCCCCAGTGGGATGGGAAAGAGATTTGGAAGAAAGATAAAACCCATGGGTTGAGGTGAGAACAGTTTAAAACCTGAAATAAAGTATAATAGACTACTACTACTAATAATAATAGTAATAGTAATGAAAAGAAAGATAACAAAAAAGGAAGATAAATAAAACTCAAGAAAAAAAAACCCAACCAAATAAAAAATCTCAAGTGATGCACAATACAATTGTTCACCACTTGCTGACTGATGCCCAGCCAGTTCCCCAGCAGTGATCGGCCCCTCCCAGCCAACTCCCCTCAGTTCATACACTGTGCACGGTGTCATATGGCATGGAATATCCCTTTAGTCAGTTAGCTGTCCTGGCTGCAAACGTTCCCAATTTCTTGTGTTGCTCCAGCCTTCTCACTAGCAGAGCATGAGAAAGTGAAAAGTCCTTGACTTAGTATAAACACAGCTTAGCAACAACTAAAAACATCAGTGTGTTATCAACATTGTTCTCATACTAAATCCAAACCACAGCACTGCACCAGCTGCTAGAAAAAAAAATTAACTCTACCTCTGCAGAAACCAGGACAGTTGTAGGAGTGAATAAGTTTATAAAGGACAGAATGATTGAAGTAGAATTAGTGCAATATAATCCATCAAATATAGATTCTTAAAACAGGTACCATTTCAATGATATTTTGAAAAAGTGGGAGAGGACAGACAGACCAGCTGAGATGAGGCATCAAGTTTGCACCAGGTAGGGAACTATACAGACGATGGAGGTTGTTAGCTCCTGTCAAGACTTGCAGAGGAAGCATCTGTTTGGAAAGTTTACATATTCATAATTCTTCCAAAGGGTTATTCAGTCCATTTTTGGAGATTACTATTTTGTTTTCATTTTTTATGGTCTGACAGCCTAACTTCAAGTTATTGTAGTTAGTAACTTCACGTATTATACTGATATTGGCAGAAGCCTGGGTCTGACGTGATGGATGGTCATGGCTGTACTTCAGAGCAACATGTTATATTAGTTTATCAATGTATTTAAAACCAAAACTGAAACCAAAACCAAACAGTCATGGAATGAAGGCCTGTGGTTGCAAAACTTTCTCAGATATGCAGTCTTCTCTAGGGGAGCACAAGGCCCCCTTGTTGTTTGTCCTCTGTACAGAGGAATGCTGGGCTAAGTCTGGAGTAGTAAATTAAATGTGGCAGGGACTCCTCTCTTGGACCAAAGCCAACTAGTAGGGAAAAAAATTATATTTACCATATTAAAGTTTCCCAATTTTCAGAAAACATTTGGAGTACTTATTGGTAAGGGTTTCTGGCACATGACTGTTCCAAAACCATGCCTGGGTACCATTTTGGTTGGTATTGTCACAAACAACTCATGCCAGGGATTTTTCTAACCATCTAAACATACAGACAATCAGTTTGCAGTTCCCATGACTGTTCCCTGGATCTATCTAATTTACTGGTCTAGATGTAGACTTGCAGTCTTGGCTGCATAGTGGCACAGCTCCATGAGGCTGGAGAATGTCATTCTGCAGGGTACCTTATGACCTGGTGAGTTCCATATGCAGATACCTATGTTCATATATCTGCCTGGGAGCTAGATTTCTAAGTGCCTGTGATAGCAGATGAAAAGCAGTCACTTAACTTGGTTACTTAAACATAGGCTTCTAAAAACATTTACATTACCCCAGGATGTCCCAGATTTCCTCCAGCTATAACAACTCCATAGTTCTCTCACAGATTCTGTGTCTTATCTGTCATTACTTCATGAAAGTCACAAATATACTACAGTGTCTGAAATGATACTACATGTCAACAGTTAAGTAGCAGACTTGCCAGAGACTAAATGCAGGTTATCCGGGTATTTCCTGAAGTATTTGTAACATCTACATAAAGAAAACAGGCTTGACACATGATTTATGGGATGCCTACCAGAACAGAAGTCAGAAGCATTTCAGGAGACCTTAGAACATCTCCAGTGGGTCTGGGCCTCTTGTTTAGGTGACTGAAAGAGCCCCGGATTTTGTGACCCATAGGCTTCAATAGTCCAGAAAAGCCGTTGATGCTTTATGGAACAAGAAACATTCTGAAATAAGTACTGACACACAAACCCTGAAGTATCATTGCTCTGATGTTGTGGACCAAAACCATGTGGTCTGATATTCAGTGTCGTACAAAGAACAATGGGACAGGCTTACATGTACTACTTACTTGCTATACAAAGGATGATGAGCCAGGATTACATGGCTTACATACATTTATTTACAAGGTCCATGGCTGATGACACACATTGACTCTAATAGTAAAACTTTGTTAGAATGAAAAATAATAAAAATAAAAAGGAAAGAGAAAATAAAACCTTTCCTAATTGCCAGCTAGGAAGGGAAGCAACACACGTCGCTAGACATGCATCTTCTAGTAACCTGAGTGTATCAAGTTTTCCCTGAAAATACTTTTTTTCACAATAAGTGCAAAATTTCCTTGGGACTTGCTCAAACTCTATTATCATTCATTATTGTGCTCTCATTCATCGTTATGCTACTGAGTGGTGCACACTTGATCAGGTGCAGTTGTTGAACATGCTAATTGGATGTTAAAATTGTGCACATATATCCTTGGGTAGTACTTATTGGATGTCTTATAGGCTATTATCTACTAATATTTTTCCACTAAGCTCTGTTTTTCTCTAGCAGAAATTAGTAAATTAAAAGCTGCAAAGCAAGGTGCAAAAGAGGAAGGGAAAGAAGGGCAATTCAATGGTGATTGTTTCCCTAGAGGAACCCAAAAACACAGACACAGCAGCAATCCGTAGCAGAGCTGGAGGTTGCAGGTGCAAGGCAATGAGGATAAGAGCATTTGGGGAGTCAGGTGTAGTAGCACTACCACTACAGCCTTGGAGAAGATAAATGAAAGGTCACAAAGTTGCAAGTAAAAGGGAACTTGCAAAGTAAAATAAATTAATATCGAGCTACATGAATGAGTAGCAACATATGTAATTGTCCTGGTTTCAGCTGGGATAGTTTATTTTCTTAGTAGCTGGTGCAGTGCTGTGTTTTGGCTCTGATGTGACAACAATGTTGATAGCACATGGATGTTTTAGTTGTTGCTGGGTGATGTTTATACTAAATTAAGGACTTTTCAGTTTCTCAGGCCCTGTCAGTGAGAGGGCTGGAGGGGCATGGGAAATTGGGAGGTTTGTGGGGTGGGGTGGGCAGGGAATACAGCTAGAACAGCTGACCTGGAAAAGTCAGAGTTATTTCATACCATGGGACATCATGCTTGGTATATAAACTGGGGTTGGGGTGGGGTGGAGGCTGGACGGGGTCTGCTGATTGTTGCTTAGCGACTGGCTGGGCATCGGTCAGTGAGTGGTGAGCAGTTGTACTGTTCATCATTTGTTTTCTTTTCTCCCTTCCCTCTGGATTTCATTCCTCTGCCCTTCCCCCTCCTTTTCATTATAACTGTTATTATAATTCTTTCTTTTATTGTTTTATTTTATTTCAATTATTAAATTGTTCTTATCTGAACCCTCGAGTTTTACATTCTTTTTTGATTCTCCTCTCCATCCCTCTGGGTGACGGGGAGTGATTGAGCGGGTGTGGGGCTTGGTTGCCAGCCGGGGTTAAACCATGACAGTAATCAACTAGGAATGGATTAAATCTGTCCCAGAAAGGTAAAAACTTTAAGTGAATTCTGAGTGAAACAAGGCAAATGGCAAGTAAATGGCAATTATTGGCAAAGAAACAAAATCTAAACCAGTTTCAGTTGAGTAGAAGGAAGAACTAAATATATAATTATTTTTCAAGGGATCCCAAAAGCATAAAAGCTGAGCAGCAGTCAATGACAATAGGAACTATCTACAGAACTTTAGTCAGCTACAAGTTTCTATATGTGAGTTAGATGTTCTAAGATGCCCTCACATTCACGAGAGATAAATAAATTTGTTTAAATTATGATCTATTTGAACTATTTTAGCTACTTACTTTAGGATTAAATGTATCATACCCTTCTTGTACTTCCAGTAGTGATCTAGTATAATATGAACAAAGAATACCTGAATTCTATGTACCTTATTTCAGAACGATTTTCCCCACAAAACTCAATACGAGTTTCAGACGAAGATATGTATAAAACTGGTGCAAAGTCAGCTTCTGCCTATTCTTCACAATCTCCAGTGTTCCTCTGAAAATTTTACCACAATCCTTCCTATCGATAGACAGTCACAATCTCAAGTTCCTCTACTATTCCCTCCCTGTTGCCATTAAGTCCTCTCTTCAGTACCTCCTCCCTTCATTAGGGAGTGGTTCTTGGCAGAAAGATTCCTTATTTTGAAGTTCCTTAGAAGTAAATTCTGTAATAGAAATATTCTTTATATCACTCCAGTTATTACTCAGTTTTAATATTAAACCCCTAACATGCTGTCTCAGTAAAAAGGGTATCAGTTGTGAACCATAATTCCTCATAATAAAACCCAAATTATAATTTGCAATAATTTTCTTTCTTCTCTTTTGTTACAACACAAGGTTGAACAATAAGAAGCTGACTGCAAGTAGCATATTTATTTGCATTACATGAGATAAAAGCACTATTCCTAGTTTATGCTTACAAATGTAAGGTTTAAAGTGCCAGCTTAAAAGAACTTTCAGCCTACACAGTCTACATAGACAACATTGAATACTTCCTTGAATCTGGAAACAATTTTAAAAAAAAACTGATACTCCCATTACAACAATTAGGGTTGTCAACTCACTGCAAGAGATGATTGCTGTTCATAGTTCAAAGATGATTCACATGTAGATTCATCTTGAAAATATATAATGCTTACATCATTGTTTTATGTGTCTGGTATCTACTTCTTTGTAGAAACTTCATTTCTGTAAGCCCTTGAGTTACATAGTCCCAAATCTGAAGAATATACAAACTTGTCTGAATTGTCCAGGTTTCACAGAGTTTTTTACACCTCTTGCAGAGAAAATTCATTCTTTTGCAGATGATAATACCCAGAGTTTTTACCTTTCAGGTTTCTCATTAAGTTCCCTGGTATTTTCTAAACATACCAGACTGACCAAAAAAGTGGCACAGTTAAGGCTTTCCCCAGTGACAGCAAGGAGGACATAGTTACACAGTCTAAGACAGCTGATGGTGCTGGGTGGTGCTGATGGTAATAATAATTTAGTTGTCATAGTGTTTTATATTCAGGATGATTAAAGCACTGGAGTCAAGGAACAATCAAGTTCTATCACTTTCAAAGGCAGGAAAAAATAGGTAAATTGACCAAGATATTTCAAAGATGTATCAAGAATGTATTAAGGATCACCTGTCCTGGATGACAAAATGTAGAAAAACATTTGCTGGATAAGAAACATAGCAGAAATAAACTATTCCACCACCCCCACCCCACCCACCCCTTCCTCAAAAGGGATGAGTTGGTAGAGAATTTGAAGACAGAAGGTAACTTTAATAAAAGCAACTGTGGAGTTTATGAACCTTAAAATGAAGAGAAGGAATACTCGTAAACAGAAAACACTGGTTTTCAAGGAGGCAGTCATAAATAAATTCAGGAAGTAGAAACAGAAATCATGTAGGAGTTAAGTGTAAGGTAAAAAAACTTTAAGGAGATCTGTCTTACATAAACAATACCTGAAGATACAGCACAAGACCAAATGATCTAAATGCACCAAAAGTATGCAAGTGCAATCAACTAGCAACTAAGTCAAAATAGGGGGACAGTTTGAAAAACTGAAGAGAGAGATAAAATAGTGGGAGAAAATAAAGAATAGCTTAATCATACGGGGGGGGGGGGGGGGGGGGGAGATACAATGAGACAAAATGGGTAAGAAATTTTTATATAAATACAGTCTGGTTTTCTACACAATGTGCTCCAAACATGTATATACACAAATACACACACCTCTCTGACACTGGTCCACCTTAACAACTTCTCTTCTTCTTTCAGGTCTTTAATAATTTTGAATTCAGTAAGTTTCAGAGTATGTCAGATAAGTATCTCATACGTTCAGTTGTCTCTTCCTACCAGTACTTCTGGTTGAGTGCTCAAGTACCTTGTCATGCCCTATATCATGCTGAGAAAAATGTTATACCTCTTGCAGAGGCATACTTTAGTATTCCAAGAATATATGCAAAGGATCCATGTCTGTAGAGTTTTTGTTTAATGTAAGACTTCTGTGCTCTGTTTAATAGGTTCCATATTTGCATAAGGATATGCAAACTATGTAAAGATTTAAAAGGTTAAAAAACTGGTTTCAGTAATATAGGAAGAAAAATGATACTCAGTTCATTTAACTTGAAATACTTGAACATGTATATGAACAGCTAAATTTGACATCTTGAAAACTCCCTTTTCAAGTAGAGAAATACAGGCATTTCTAGGGCAGATTCATTAGCCCAGTAGACATCTATCATTTATTAAGTGAAAATGACTTTATCCTCCTGTCCAGAAATTACAGAAGAGACCCTGGGAATTAGCTCACCTGTAAATATCTACAGTATCAAGTTAATCCCTCTTTAATCTGTAAACTTTGGTTCTAAAATCAGAAATGTTACTGCAGTGTAGAGCCTTTGGTTTTTAAACACTCTGCTGGCAGAATACAAGTTACCCAGCAAAACGAGTAAGTTTTGAATGCTGATTTGGCAGCATAAACAGAATGCTAAAATATTTTTAGCGCATCTTCATGTTTTGCACATGGCATATATGCTGTGTCTTATTCATCAAGATAGTAGATTTTGAACATAAGATTGTGCCAGAAGATTACTGGAATAAAATATTCACTTCTCACCTATACTTCAATCTGTTACAAAACAAAGTAAGTTCTACTTAGATGTTCATGAAGGGAATTGTATTACTGAAAATTTCCATACGCCCTTAGGAGTCAGTCTGGCAGAATGTTTTTTCCAGTGCATTTGGCACAACACATAAAAAACAATTGTAAGAAAGATGCCAACTGCTTACTTCAGGTAAAGCATCTGAAAGATCTAAGAAAGTGAAATACCAGAAAAAAAATCCCCTAAAGCATCTATTTAAAGATGACAAAAAAATCGAAAGAGAAGTATCTGCAAAACTGTATTACATATAGTTTATTCCTGAAAAAATATGCATTATTTGCTAAAAGACCAGGGTTACCCACTCCATTCATACATAGAGGGAAACAAAACAGAATACAAAAAACAGAGCTACCTACATAAATGAAAGGTTTCAGATGTCAACATAAACTTAAGGAACTTGTCTCTTAAGAGACAGAAAATGCAAAAAGAAGCAACCAGTGACTTCTGTACCACTTGAAAGAAAGAGAAAATGACCAACCCATCCATCTCATCTGCCTAAACTTCCTCCTTCCTATATATCTCTCTTCTGAGACACAAGGAAGTGTTCTGTCACCAATGCCTCTGATAGCCTCTATCCTAACTTTATATGGACCGTGTATTGTGATTATCTGAGGACATGGGTTGTCTTGGAGCTTACTGTACAGTTTCAGAACTTCTAGAATGGATTATTCAGAGGCACATGTGAAAATTGGAAAATGTTATTTGTTAAGAGATGAATTTTGGGGCAAAAATTTTGTTTACTCGCTGCTATATTTGACAAAGACTGAATAAAAATAATTAGGATTTTAATTTTCTTTTTAAAGGCTTGTATACTATAGCTATAAATAAGAATCTATGTTATGTTATAGTACAAAATTTAAATACTCTAACACGAGGTATTTATGTTGTAAAAATTATGATATACATTTAAGGTCAAATTACACATTGCTGTCTTCAACATTGTGTTGATTACAGTTATGCAAAGTTTTTAAAAGTCTTGAAAATTTTCTTGATTATGAAATTCATAAAATATGTAACCACTGAATAAATAAATCCACAAGTAAACAAAATATGCTGATTCTGGGTTTGAGTTTTAATAAAACATATTATGAATTCAGTCAATTATACTGATACATTTTGTAGAGTTCTGCACAAAATTAGTTTACTCTGTAATTAAATAGTACTTTAGGTTTACTGTGTACTTTCAAAATACAAAAAAAACCAGGAAAACACAAAATATAATTTAAAAAATAGAAACTGTAGCATTTAAAAGATAGTTGAATGCTCAGAGGTAATCTACACAAAGAAATGATAGATGTCCAGTTATGTCCTTGCTATCATTATGAACTAGATGGGAAGAGTGACTTCCTCAAGAAGTCTTTTGGGGGCTCATATGCCATTCCTCTATGAACTAAAATTAAAAGTGTAAGTGGGAGCCATTCTTAGCTGCTGGAAGTAACATACAAGTTAGTACTAGAAACTGAGATATTAAGGAAAAAAAGAATACATGGAGAACAGGTAGAGCTTTGGTTCCTATGCATAAATATATCAGGAAACATGCAGATAATTTCATAACAAAACAAAAATCTGCTTTCAGAAAATAATTTAAAAAAAATAGTTTTGAAGGGACCTCTGGGGACCTTCTGACCCAGACTTCTGTTAGAAGCAGAGCCTCAGGTGATGTTGTCCATCGCAAGACATCAGAAATTTTGTGAAATTCATTCAAATCTTGATTTTTACCTCAAGTAGTCTTACTCATTTGAGACAACCTTTTAAAAAAAATAAAATAAAATAAAAGGTTTCTTTTTTTCCCTTACCACACTGGAATGTCCTATGTACCTTGCAGGGGAGCTGAAGAACAATTTTAGCTTTAAACAGACTAATTTGACATGAAATTTGTAGAATACAAAAAGTGAAGAGGAGTTGGAGACAGTAATGGTGTCCCATACTTACCCAGAACATACCCAAATGGAATCTAGTTACAATTTTTGTTCTGTTTTGGGTAATTCAAAAAGGAATAATGTTCATGTTAACTTATTTAATTCATCTTTTTTACTTTCCCTTCTGTTTTCATAACATTATAATGTACAAGTGATATCATCAGGTTAAATCATTCAGTTTGTGCCATAATATGAACATTTTCATTAACTTATTTGAACCTGGGGATATTAAACACACAAAAATAATTACATGTTTAATAGAAATATAAGTATTTTTCCAATTGTGTTAGTTAATAAATAATTGTGCTTTCCAAACTTGTTCTCGTCCAGATTATATTAATCACTATATTTCACAACTGGTCATATATGACCTTTGCAGTTAGGGTTCTTCAAGAAATATTTTGTATAAACTGTTTATTGGCAGTTGTAGGAGAGTTGTATTTCCATTTTTGTTGTGATCTGTGATTAAATAATGCAACTCCTTTATTTTTTGCAAGAGCTCCAAAGAAGGTAATAAGTTTTTCCACAAATCAAATCAAATATTGTTAACAAATTACCTCCAAGACGTTCTCAAAGACTTGCAAAAATGTTTCCTCTGTCTTCCTTAATGTTTGCTTTTACTGCCTCATTTCCACTTTAAAATTTGCTACAATATCTACAGAATGACATGTGTCATTAGTATTCTGTTTCTGTCTGCCAGATAAAACAGACTGATAAATTCAATGCAGTCACCTCCAACATACTTCACAGTGTTAATGTTATGTGCAATTTAATTGTCTAAATTAACTACTTTTTAATGTAAAACTAATGAGAAAGGATTAATTTTCTAGATAATTTATGTGTTCTAGATGGACCATGCCACTACAGATGGAGGATATTCAGTCTAATTGCTGTTATAAAAGCTACCTAGGTGAAAGGGATGGTAGCACCTGAGTATGTTGTTTGCTTGTTTTGAGTGTCTGAATCTGCTAAATATTCCAGATGGTCAGAAGGTAAACAAAAGAGCTATTAGTATCTTAAGAGATTGATTCATAGTGTTGATGTGGTTGTAGTTACTGTATTCAATTGTGACTGTTAATAAAGCTTTCTAAATATTTCATATTCAAGGACTTGGTGTACATCTGTTCAATGAATACTAACATCTGAAGCATTTAGACTGCAGTATGTTCTTTATAATATGCTCTGCCTTACCTCCAGGTATAATTTACATAGATAAGCAGGTTTTGCATGTCATATTTGCAAATTAAATACAATTACCTATTTAGAAATGTAAATAATATAATATAAAACATACATATCAGCTATTACTTCAACACTGCAAATAATTAAACTTTATCAGGATACTTTAACATTCATGTTTTCTTTTTGGAGAACACAACTCAGGCTTACAGATAACATAATTTTCAGTAACTGCAGTGACATTCTTCCAAGAAATAATCAAGCTGAACTAAAATAGGAAACAATATCCCCTAGCCAGATGCAAATATTGGAATGTTTGCCTTTCTGCAACAGAGTATGAGGGAATATGCTGCAATGAAAGGCAGGTCTATTAATTTATTTCAGCTAATAATAGGCTGTTTAGCTCGCTGTATGCTTCTACACTTGGTTAATCCACTTGCAACTCTTTCAGAATCAAAATGGAGAATTTTTTCAAAGCATGAGCATATATATATGTCTAAAATTTTCTTATATATATATGTCTAAAATTTACTTTCAATCACAGTGGTTTGTATATCATCATTAACTCAAAAATATAAAATAGTCTTTTCATGTGACAGCATGAGTTGACAGCAGATATCTTTTCACACAAATCCTTTGTTTTTGATCCACAGAACAGCAAAAAGATTATCCTAAATTAGAGGGATGATGACATTCAAACACTTTCAGTCTTCATACCTGCTTTTGACACTTGCTCAATTTTTACAAAATAAGATTCAAAGAAGTAACTAATAATTTTGAATTTCAACCAACTGAAAACTGCATTTTCTCCCTGAAAAATAACAACCCCACCCCACCCCCAACCAAGATATGAGCTTTGGCTAATCTTCTTTTTTAATGTTCTCAGTATTATTAATATCATGCAATTTGAATACTTAACAACTTAAAATATTGCTGCTGAAACATCTAATTCAATAATATCAATATTTAACACAAAATTGTTAACAAAAATTGTATATATCACATAAAAGAATGCAAACTTCTTGTCTCTGCCATAAAGCAGGGACTTTTATGCAGTAATTATGAGGAAATAAAAGAAAAATGGCATAACTATGGTATTTTATTCTGTTGTATGCAGTGGTTTTTTCACCAAAAACTGTTGTTGCATAGATCAGAAGTGTTCACTAAAAGCCAAGGTCTTATTTACACAGAGCAGTACTTATACCTCAAATGAGTATTTAATTCTGTGAGACTGTGGAAAGAATGACATTCTAGCTACATTGAATATAATTGAAGGAATTTGTTCCTCTGATCAGAAAACTAAATATTTTTTATACAAACACAAACACTAAAAAGAAAGAAACTCCCATTAGTTTTTCTTTGAAAATATTTAACTTCAGAGAACTCTACTGTAGCTTTGGATTCTGGACTTTCGTTTTTCTTTTTATTTAAAAAAAATGCCTCTAATTTGGGATAGCTTATAAAACGTAACAAAACAACATGGCTTTTCAAGTAATTACTGCAAGCGTATCTTTTTGTTCTTTTCTGAAGTAACAGAAAGAATGGATTGGTTTTTGTGAGAAGTCAACCACATCAACAGTTAACCAGTTAAACTTTTTAATTTCAAGAGGTTTTTTTTAAATGGCATTTGATAAATTCTATGAAAGTATAAATTTTCCAGCCTATAGGCTACAGAAGAGAGCAGTGAACTCTAAATTTTCCCTTTCAAAAATCACTACAAAATGCTCAGTTTCTTGGCTAGGCTTATTCACCATCAGTTCTATTACAGTAAGTATTCATTTGCAAGAGTTGTCTCAGGCTTCTTAGACTTGCAGATGAAACTCCTGAAAGGATGAGAATTTAAGGGATAGGCAGTCCTCCTGTTGCCAGAGGAGGGGCAGGGAGAAGGAGCTGAACAAGTAAGCTGCTTGTTAGGGAGCTGTGCCTTCTGCTCTAGCTGAAGTAAGGTGGAAGGTGAATGGGAATAAAGTATTGGGGCGAAAAAAGAAGCAATACTGGTCAATAACCCCAGGACCATGTGCTTCCTTACATATTATGCCATTCCCCTGTTGAGCAAGAGTGGCAGCTATCAGCTTGGCTTTACATGGTTTCAGCATAGGTAAATTTGGCAGCCTATCTATAGCTATTATGCTGTTCTGAGAGTGTCTATAAAATTAGAGTCACTGTAGGTATGGACTATATATATCTTAACATTCAGAACTGAATTGGGGTCCACAAATGGGTACATACTTACATTTAGGTAAGGGTGCATACCTGAGCTATATGGCTAAGCTACCATTACAGTCAGAGGAAATCTGTTGTCTAAATACAGGCAGCTTCCTAGGATATTTGCAACATCTTTATAGAGCTGCACAATATAGAAGAGAATTGTTCTGTACCTGAGTAGCAGCTTGGGGCTTGATATACCTGGAGAATCTTGAATAATATTAGACATATATGCTTAACAACTGAATTGAGCTCCTAGCATGTCCAGGCAGTGAAGACAGAAAAATTATTCTGCAGACCAAATGTATCTATTTTAAGATGAGCTGAACAGAGTACTCTACTAGCTTCAAACTGAAGCATTCCAGAAGAGCGAGGGTCTCTTGTAGTTACCGTGTCATATCTGCCAAACTCATGCAAATGTCTTGGACGCATTTTGGTGTTGGAAATAGTGCTAGACATTTAATCAGGCAACTGAATAAAATCCTGCATTTTCTTTGATGAAAATGACACTTAAAGAGACCATATGTACACACTTGCATATAGAGATCTACAACTGGATATCTGAATCTTTAACTTTAACCTCCATTATGCAAAACAGAGTTCACCTCTGCATGGGCAATAGAGTTTGATTATGCATTTCTGAGACCTGACTTAAAGGAAACAAATTGCTTCAGGCAGAGTTCCTGCTTCAGTAAAGCACAGTGTGAAAAGCAGTAGCAATACAAAACCCAACATACCATCCATTAAAAATCAGATGATTCTGTATCTATCATGTAATAAAAGAAGAAAAAAGATTTATAGAGAGGATTCCCTTGAAGGGGAAGAAGCTCTTGCTGAGGTATTATGTAGAGGAATGAAGCTGGATTAATTAGCATTGATAATATACAACTGTGGGTTGGCTTCAGGGGTGTTGGGTTGGCCGATGTAGATAAGGTGCAGCTGTGGCTGGTTCTGTTAAGTGGTTGAGAGTCAATGAAGAGAGAGCAGCTGAGGAAGAAGTAGAGAGAATGAAGAGAACACATGCCTTTGATGAGGTGAGAAGAAAGCAGCAGAGGGACTGGCATGAAGAGCATGCTGGTATGAGATGGTAAAAGACTTTGCTGCAGCTTGATAGTTTGGAGGGTGCTGTGACAGTATTACATGTGCCAGTATGGATGCTTGCATATCACATTGTTGATACTATTAGAGTGAAGTAAAAAAGTCACTGATGATACTAGTCAGTATCCTAGATACTAGGAATGACTGATGCATCAATAATAGGTAAAAAAGAACATGATTGCCAAGGTTCATTCTTCTGTACTGTTCTCTGCTAACTTTGGCCATTCCTAAAGTGGTAAGGTTTGTGTACAGACAGCTAACCGTGACCTGTGGCTACACTAACAAGAAAACTATACAAGGAATGGCAGAAAGAAGAAACATTACAGATAACAAGAAATTAATAGCATAAGATGATTGCTTACCAAGGTAAAACTTATCAGGGCAAGAGTTTTGTAAATGATAAGATTATAAAGCCAGTAAATCACAGCCAGTGGGGTAAGGGTAAGCACAAGTGTATTACTTATTTAGAAGGGGATCACCATGGTAAAAGGAAAGAACTTAAGTGGGGAGAAAGAGGGGAAAAAGAGAATATAAGAGGAAGTGAATCTTGGCATTGAGCTGTGTGTGGGATACGGACAATGCAGCCTTAGCCAGATCACCACAGTTTGGAGAATACATTGATCTGAAATATGAACTTCTGACTTCTTTACTCAAGGTAGATCCGGTCTGCTCTTCCTAATGTCAGCCAGGGAACATCCAGAAAGGACTTCCTAATGTAAGAATAAGGAGGAAACATGTTTTTTCATCTGCTGCCTGTAAAACTCACTGTTGTTGTCAAATAGATGTTGTTAAAGTCCCTAGGTTAGGTAATTATTTTTGTGAGGTTACCATTACCTTTGTTTTACCTCTCTTGCTCTTTATTATCTTTTGAACATATTGGCAATATATGGGTGAGATTCAGACTGATTTTAAGACAAATAACTTCAGCTTTCATAGGTTCATGTTTATACAGAAGCCAGATATCCGGGTTGTCACTATCCTTCTTGAGCCATGGTCGCCTCTTCTGCAAAGGCCTGGAGACACAAGAACTGGAATGCATTAACAAAAATATTACCCATTTTCAGGGAAAAACAAGTTCACCTAGTAGCAATACTGTAATTTTGTGGTTAGACTAAAGCCAAGGAGTTGCAAAGTTCACTGCTAACTCTGCAAGTAACACTGATGATTCATTGAGTAAACTTCTCATTACATAATCTGTGTACAGGTGTATTAACCCTATTTTGAATATTAATTTGTGACATATCTCTAATGGCCCTATAGTGCTGTAGTCACTATGAACATTTAAAAAGAAAAATATGGGCCCTGTCTCAAGTAGTTTGTAAGCAAACTATGTAAGCAGAGACACAATACAATGTTAACATGAACAAATAAGGAGAAACACAGGAAAGCATGACTAAGGATGATGTATCTCAATACAGTTGTGCTACTATTGGTTTTTAAGAAATACTAAAGGTTCCACAAGAATATCACATTGCAGCTTTTTATGAAATGATCTTCCCATAAAAGGAGCTCAATATAGAGGAAAGCAAAGGGTATATAAGGGCTGCAACTGAAATAGGAATAACAACTTGACAGGAGAAAAAGACCTGTAACACCACCTGAAAATTTAATAGAAACTTATTTTTCGTGACACTGAATTGCATGAAGTCAAATGTAAGCCTTTAAAAAAAGTTAAATTTTATATATATTTTTTATTTTTGTGTATGCAAACATAAAACAAAAAGTTCAATAGGAATGAATATACAGTGGTGTGCTGATTTGCACCAGCAGTTACTATTATAAGTCAATGTATTTGGCTTGTAACAGCAGTTCATTTTTCATCTTGTCTTCATCACCGTGATATCTGAAGGTCTGTGAGTATTCAAGTAGCTAACAAACACATATAACTTGGAGACTAAATAACACACCTCACTCAGACAGAATTATTCAATTATAAATTGACTCTAATAGTCTTTCTGACATTCATGTTTACTTCTCATAAAAGTAGAAAAGCAGCAAAAAATGATTGTAAAATACTTTCTCTATGTTTCCATGCACCATATAATAAGTAATATATCATCACTGAGAACATGATGGAATTACTACAGAATACAGGAGAACAAATATACTGTTTCTTCCTGGGGCCTCTAGCAACAGAATATTCTGATGGAATTCAAGTGGCAGAGAGAAGTTGGTGTTGCTTCTCAGCAATGGAGCTGGAAAGCAGGTAGTGCATTATGAGACTCTTTGCATTAGGTAAGGAGAAAATAACCAACCGGTGGATTTTTTTTTCTTTTAATTCTCATTTTTTTGGCTCAGCAACTGCATTTTTTCCAAAAGTGACTCTGTCTGATCCATGGAGTTTATTCTCAGCTTCAACAGAGAATATGGGTGGCTGTCCCTATATGTAGGATTTTACATGTGAACATCTATTGTTGAAAAGTTGTTCAGTCTAGTTAGTAATGTTTACTGCACTTTCACTCCCCTACATGTCTGGAAATTGAGATGAGGGGATGGTTCTCACACCTATTATTTTTGAATTATTTTTGTCTTTAAAAGGCACAGGGTACTATATAAGTAAGTGCTACTTTGAGAATGTCTTACCGGTTGAGGCACTTCTGTTTAAGGAAGTGATCATATAATGCCAGACTGACACCTCTGCACAGCCTCCCTAATACGTCTTGTGGCTGCTGAGCTAAACCAGTTTGATAATAATGATGCTTTGACCTTGGTAGCCAACCAAATCCAAAACGCATTAAGAGTTCAGCTCATCAGAGTCTATGTAAAGAAACACTGTCCTTGCACAGAATAACGCTTTTTCTTGCCTCCAGATTTAGAGTTACCCATTTGGACATTTATCTGTGCTATTTGTTCAGACATATGACTATAACAAAAAAGATATCAGAGGAGACATCACTAGATTGACTTGAGCTATATAGACATATAGATACAGATACATAGTGTGCTTTATTTTCTTTCTGAATATTTATTTTCTGCAGGCCATTTGCTATCTAGTTTTTAACATATGAGTGTTTTTCAAATGAAAAACAAACTAGAAAAATGTTATTTTTCAATGCAAGGTGGTATTATGCAAGTAATTAAAATTACCAAGTAGCAATTGCCCTCCCTAACTAAAAAGCAAAAAAGCAAGTAACCAGCGCAGAGTTATATCAAGTTTATATATTTTGCATGAGCTTAATATTATTCCAGTCCTTTCAAGTTCTTTCCTCAATTTACAAAAACAGTTTATCAGTGGTTTCTGAACTGGATAAACCAAATCAGCTCTTGTACTAAATTTCTATGTCCAAAAATCACTTGAAAGATTAAATTTGCTAAATTTGTTTGATTTTCAGATGCATTAAAAATACAAAATGCACAACTGTTTTCTCACAGGAATATGCATACACATAAACAATGTATAATAATAAATAAAAGTTGTTCTTTCTTTTTAAACAATGGTATATGCCATACAGTGAGATAGATATATACATAAATAGTGAAGCATCTTTGTTAATGATTAATGTCCCTGATCATAGGATCACAGGAATACTTGTTTGTGTTTTGTTCACTGTATGACATATACCATCTCTTACAAAAAAAGAGCAACTTTTATTTATTTTTTTGTAGTATATAGTACATTATGTTTCAACAACAGTGGCATGGCATCTTCCTTGACTTTCCACTGACTTTATTGAGAAAATATGTATGTACCAGGCTGTGTTCACAGAAGATACACTATCTTTTCCTAGCATTGGTGTAAATGCAGAAAAGGGAGGTGCAATGCACCTGTTAAGTTTCTGTTAAGTTTTCTGCTCTGGATGATTGGAGTAGCCAGACTGTAGGATGAATTTGAGCGTGCATTTGGCTGGCTGATGGAACACAGGCAGTGAGTATACCTGTTAGTACTTCACCAGGTGAAGCTATAGGTATTTGTATTTATTCAAGGTTCTTTGCGCCATGCTTCTATGCATAGTATAAAATCAGTTATGAAAGCTTTTGTACTATGATCTCAAATTAAACAATGTTTTTCTGTGTTTGGGTTTTGTTTTTTTTTTCTTTCATTTTGTTCTGTTTTGTTTTTTAAATTATATTTATCCTTAATTCCATTTGATTGGCTTCCAACTATGGACAAATTAACATTTTATTGTCAGTCAATTACAAAATAAGACTCGCACATTTAATGGACAAATTAATACTTTCAGATTAATGGTTTTATGTTTGATACTCATTTGCAATGACATCTCTTTCCACTGTTTTGATAATGTAAAGAAACATAAAAGTGAGAGTAAATCTAGAATTTTTACTTCATTCACATCTAAACTACCTTTACTGTCCTTAAACCTTCTCAGACAGGAAGTTTTGTACTTGACAGGACAAAGTGCAAAGGCTTTTCCATAACAGGGGGAATGGACTATTGTACACCTATACACACTATGAAAAACTCCAGAACATATTTTTCAGAAGTCAAGAAGGAATATTCAATGTGGAAGCAGGGGTTAAGACTTCTGCTGAGTGATGTACACACAAATTCTATTTATCTTTACTTATGCGTTGAAAGAGAGAGAGAGAGAGAGAGGAATTGTCTGTGTATATTTATGCATGTGTGTATACAGAAAGTATTAGGATTTTCCTAAGGATTACTGTGGTAACAGCAGCTCTTAATTAAGGCAGCATTATTTGTCCTACAAATGCATGTACTTTTGAAGCAGTTTTCTAAAAGAAGATTTTTTTCAGCACTCGGACAAGATAATGACAACTCCTGTTTTTTCTGAATCGGAAAAGGAAAAGTTGCTGTGTATCTAAGTGCATGAACAGCACTAATCCAAACTACAGTCATATAGGATTCAAACTTTTAAAGTTCTTTGTTATAGCTTGTACGATCAGGGGGAAAAAATCTTAATGGAAGCATTTTAAAATCAACGGACATTTTCCATGTTTTTCTTTTTTGTTAAATGAATCCTATCAATAGGCAGGAGACTTACAAAGAAGCTCAGCTATTTCCTGGTGAGGGTAATTTAAGGAAAAAAAAAGTTATGCTTGCAGAATTTATTTGCATGTATCAATGTTTATGGATGCTAAGCAGTAGATAAAAGGTACAGATTCACTTAATACATTCTGCTAATCAATATCCCACCCTATCAAAGATGAAAAAAAACATCTCCCCAAAACCCAGAAGCCTCTAACAACGCTTTATGATGATAAAATTGAGTTAATTCCAGGATTGTCCTTAAAACTAGCACATACTTTGATATAGGGCATACTGTCCCCTTCTGTATAGGGATGCTGCACCTGATTCATAAAAATTGTATCTGCACAACCCCTATTAGAACAGTTATGTAATTATTAGAGCTACGTTGAATTTAAACATCATAGAAAGAAATTCCTGGAGGTGAGGATTTCCTTTATGTTAATGAAGACGACATAATATCCTAACAGTAACTCTAAGGAATAATGTCTGTTCTTTAAAAAATAACTACAAGGAAAAAAGTCTATGAATTGCAGTAAACCATTAAAAAAACATATTATAAAAGTATACTTACTAGGAGTAAATAGTGAAACACTCATTTAAAAAATATTTCTTATCAATCAAACATCATAAAATTTTGGTCAACTGCACAAATATTTTTGATTCCCTGGAGCTTTTTTATTTGGTTTTGATTGTCAATGTTATCAAATAAGAAATATGTGAAGAGAAAAATTGTTTTGCTTATAAAATTTGGACCAAACAGAAGTGTGACAGCTCTACCTGGAAGTCAAGAGTAAGTATCAGGAAGCAAAATACAAACTGGGGAAGGAGATATCCAGGGAAGTGGCACCACTGTGCTGCTTTCCATCTTAATCTGCTGAGGTTTTTCCATGTATGTCTTCAGAGTAATCAGGAGCTGCGAGAGGCCAAAACACTGGGTTATTCAACAGAAGAAACCTTTTCATCAGGTAAAAATACATAATGCTGATTAGATTAATAAGGACAACCATACAGTAGGTTTTTTCTGGTCCTGAAAGACCATTCCATTTATAAACTGTCAGCATAGTAGACAGTTAAGTATATTCTAGAGGTAAAGAGATTGTAAAGTCTGTCCTTCATACTGCAATTGTTTATAGGGAATACCTGTTAAAAATAACTTAAGGCAAACATATTGACACAGAAGTTATTCATTGCACATTAATCTTAACCAGGAGCTAACACAATATCAAAAAGAATTAGATCAATAGCCTAAACAGCTTTCTTCCTCTTTCAGAAATAGAGGAAGAGAAAAATATGCTATTATTGCCATGTCATTCATATGTATATTTGCATACATGATGTCATCATTCAGTTATTCAGTAACAAAAGGATAATGAACTCATCTCTTAGAAACATCAAGTCATTAAAAGTCAGTATTTTTTACTTTTCTACCAGAAATTCAAACATTTAAATTACTAAAATACTGTTATTTTTCTAGCAGACTTTAACTTTATAGAGGCAAGTTACACTGTTTTGTTCAACAAAAAAATAGAAAAAATATTTATATGATAATTATTAGATTTTACTTTGTTATAGAGAGTATGTGGTATTTATTCCAGTAACAGCACACTACAAGGGAACACAATGAGAGTTTTATCTTTTTGGCTACACTGTTAATGAAGCCTGATTAGCAAAGTAAAATACTACAATAACAAAGTGTTAAATATTGATAATTACTGATTTTTCTTTTGGAATATCAAACAGGATAGCAAATACCTGAGACTTATTGCCCGTATTATTTTACTTACCATGCAATGGAACCATGACATTTTTTATTTTATGTCATTGGACTTTCACAGAAAAATAGAGTGCAAATTAAATGAGCTTGAGAATGTGAAAACAGCAGACAACATTTTTATCTCTGAATGGTTTTTGGTCATAGCAAAATAAAATACGATCTGAAAGAGGAAAGGGAGAGAAAAATAATTTATGAGACTAGTGATTAGATATTATGTTTTATGTATAGGGCTAAGCTGTGCCCTTATGATCAACCACAATTACGGAGATATTTGTCCTCAGAATGCTGAGATACAGTACATGGTGTCAGACTTCTGAAATAGAATGGCTTTGTGTGCTTTTCACATGCAGAAAGGCATAATCTGAGAATTATCTTAAACAGAAGCTGCATGTTCCTTCAAAATTTTCCTGTTCTCTGCACAACTTCAAAGGAGAAAACGTTTCTTCTTTTGCAAGGAACACAAATCCACTTCCTCCCCCTTCTTCACAGCAGAGTACTTCTGCATCAGATTTTTTCTACTCTCTTAAGCACTCTGAATTGAGAAATACATAACCTCTGGACATCTGAAGGAGGTAGGAATTCTTGGGTTTTTTGCTGTTCTCCTTCCTGTCTATGTTAGAGAAATTAGAACTCCATTCTTTAATATTTATATTGTAGTTGTGTCCCAAGGTTAAAGTCAAAATCCGTGGTTCTTTATGGTAGCTTTCCTGCAGAGCTATGAAAACTAAGCTTGTGGATAAAAAGCAATGGTTTGATACATTAATTAAAACTATACTTGTTCAGGATTATTTTAAATATTGAAAAGGCTTCTTTTACTGTAAATGTCATCATACAGATTAGATAGGAGAATTTATGTTTTCAAGGATATTGTTAATTCATAGAAAGCTGAGATAGATTGGCATTTACTAACGTGAAAAATGTTTGAGATACCATTCCCTGGGAGTTTGGACTTTATATACATACATATGTATGTGGATAGATAGATAGATAAATAGAATACATATTTCCACTTTTACAGGTAAAATGAAAATAATTTACAATATAAATATGATGCAGTACCAAGTTTCATCCTTATTTGGGGTTTTGGATTATTTTTTCCAGGGAGAATCAAACCTGTTTTCAAATATAGTTAGAAATGCTTTGATAAATGGTGAATGAATATCTGAATCACTTGGTATGCAGACAATGAAAATGTCTTTTCATTGCACACATACAAGAATTAATAATTTTTCTTTTCAAGGTAGGGGTTTATTTTGTCTATTAGTTTTATATATTGATGTTTAGTCTCCTGGATGCTCATCTTTAGCACAAAATTAAATACAGTTATCTCAGGTTAAGTTTATTCGTTGGTTTCTGGGTTTTGGTTTTGGTTTGGTATGTTTGTTTTTTGTTTTATAAAGTGATCCTGTGTAATGCATTTAATCTTAAAATACTGTCCTACATGACTACACCTTTATTAAAACAATCTCCTTGGTATAGAATGATAACACAGTATTTCTTACAGAAGATAACTCAGAAATTATAGTAGCTATAGGAACAACCAATTCTCTGTTTAACACAAGTGTATCAAACACAGTGGTGGTTGGAGTCAAACACAACAAATGGAAATGGAAATGTATTTTCCTGTTACATACATGCTGTTCATATTTGTAATCACTCTAGGCCTCTCAAAAGCTAATTACTCAATAACTTATCTTGCAAAGATCTAGAAAAATGAACTATCTGCATTGCGGAAATTGTCAATAGAATAAAAAATAGAGGTATAACTGACCTTTTGTTTTGATACAACAAAGACTGCAAATAAGAGGCTGTGAGATACATATTTCTACATCAGACTTTCAGCAGTGATTTCTCTGTAATTTTCATTAATTAGTGGGGGTTTTTTTGTGGGAATTTTTTTTGGTAAATTATTCACTATTCCAAATTCACTTTTTTTAACTAATGACTTTAGACTCTGACACAGATATATAATATCTGACATAATATGCCAAGCAAGTATTTGTACAACTTTTTTCAATATACAGGACAAATAAAGTTTACACTGGAATTCCTATGCTGATATTGCTACATCTCTGTGTTCAGTGCTGGGGTCTCAGTTATATTTAGATATCTTTCTAAGGTTGATTAATTTTTGTATAAATTTTTCTCAGAAGTAAACTTAGTAATTCAGAATTCTTCATCTTTAAAATGAGCTGCTAAATGAATCCAAATAAAAGTTAGGCAATACTATTTAGTAGACTTTCAGATAACAGAAACACAAAATTGAGAAAGAATAATAATGAAAAAGTTTAGGCATATTAACTGAAAAGTTATCACATATATTCTTACGTGGGATTCAGCTGGTCAACAGCGTATGTCTAGCTTTAGAGTCAAATTAACTTCTTCCTAAGGTAGTAATCTAAAGATTCATCATCACACACTCAAAAGTGATTATATTTCTTTTTTGATTTAAAAGGAATCTTAGGGTGACTAGCTTAGATTTAAATACTAGTGCCACAGAAAACTAGAATTAAGTGAGACAATTCTATTTGCATATACCAGGGGTCCTCAAACTTTTTAAACAGGGAGCCGGCGCACGGATGAAGTGGCAGGCAGTCATCTGCGGCTGCTTGGCTTCCCCCCACAACCCCTGGTGGGGAGTGTGTGTGTGTGGTGGTTCTGTAAATACTGGGGGCTGGATTGAGGACCCTGGAGGGCCGTATCTGGCCTACGGGCTGTAGTTTGAGTTGACCCCTGTAGTTGACCCCTGGCATATACCAATTCTACTAAGAGAAGTCCTTGAGATACCACTAAAAAGAGCCAACAATAAAAAGTTCTTTCCAGTAGTGCCCAGTAACAGGCCAAGGGGCCATGGGCACAAACTGCAACACAGGAAGTTCCATCTGAATAGGAGGAAAACTTTCTTTACTCTGAGTGTGACACAGCACCGGAAATGGCTGCTAAGAGAGGTTGTGGAGTCTCCTTCTCTGGAGACATTAAAAACCCACCTGGATGTGATTTTGTGCAACCTGCTCTAGGAGAACCTGCTTTAGCAGGGGATTGTAATAGATGATCTCCAGAGGTCCCTTCCAACCCTGACCATTCTGTGATTCCTGTTAAGTATGTGTTGATAGGACAAGAGCTAATGACATTACAGATAGATTAAGTATTAGGAAGAAATTCTTTACTGTGAGGGTGGTGAGACACAGGAATAGGTTGCCTAGAGAAGCTGTGGATGCCCCATCCCTGGAAGTGTTCAAGGCCAGGTTGGACAGGGGTTTGAGCACCCTGTTCCAGTGGAAGGTGTCCCTGCCCATGGCAGGGAGGTTGGAACTAGATAACCTTTAAATGTCCCTTCTAACCAAACCATTCTATGATTCTATTCTATTAATATTGTGATACATTTTCCAAAGACTTAAGGCATACTCAAAGCATGTGCAACTGATCTGTGTTTGAGGCTGCATAATGGGCCAGTGCTTCTCTGTTCTATCTCTGCCCTTGGTAAAGAAAGTATTCCCTTTGAAACTTTCAGTAATTAATATTTGACAGCCAAATAACTTTCTGTAGGAATACGGTGGTTGAAAAAGGTAAGAACAAAGCAACACTACTTTAGAATTAGTTTTTCATGAGAAATAAAAGGGATTTGGGTCTTTATCAGGTTTTAAGAAATACCTTAAAATCTATAGTTCTACACATATACAACCTGTACCTGTTTTTTGGGGGGGAAGCTGAAACTGAACATAAAGTCTGCAATGGAGACAATATCTGAACTCCTGAGACTCTTCTTTCAAATTCAAGTCAGGACAGGGAATCCAGTCTTCATATTTCATGAAAAATAATGAAATTATGTGTGAGAATATCAGGGAGAAACTCATTACAATGTGTTCTGGTAAAATGAAATTCACTAATAATCCAAAGAAGTATAATGTTTTTATTTTCTTTTGTTCAATTTTTTAATGCAGCAGCTCTGTTGAACTCATTGGGGATTAGCTCAATTTGATGTTAGAGTAGCTCTGAACACAATTTGGCCCACAAGAGGTAACATAGTTGTCTAGCTGTTCATTTGAGACTATGAACTTACTTCATTGTAATTTAAGCTTTTTGTGTTATTTTCCCTGCATTCTTATCTTTAAAAAGTAGATTTATTTAGCATTGTATCATTTTCCCAGCATTTAGTATTCTGAGACTATTGGTTTAGTACACATAAAAATATTTCAGAGCTGTTAAAGAATGGCATTGTCACCAGGGAAGATGCTGCTTATATTTAAAGCACGTGTTACTTCGTTGGTTTTAGATTTTTGTTCTGCTGCTGACAGATGGCTTCAGTTAAATAAATATATTCTCTCACACAAATGTGTATTTGTGTGTAAAAGAGGGGAAAAAATAAATATTGTTTTATTAAAAACAAATAAGGAATCTATAAGTTAACAGATCATAACAACTCAAGAACAGCTATTTTTCATCCTTAGCTTCAAAAGAGAGAGGTATACCTAGCTGTTTTATCATTTATTAATATAGAGAGTTTGACAAAAACAGTATAATAAAGAGTTGTATTGTAGTAATAAAGCTATAGTGTAGAACCAGATTCTCAAACATTTTGTTTTCCTGGGAAGGATTTGCTTATCCACATCAAACAGTATTATCTGTTAAGATCAGGTTATTAAGATCAGGTGTTAGTAAAGAATGGTTGAAATGAACCTAGAAAGATTGCAGGAATAAAAGGAAAAGTATTTGAATAAAACGATGAAAAAGGTGTGTCAGAGTTGCAAGAAACAAAGGAGAAAAAGCAATGGAAGACCTTATTGTTAAGCTAGAGTAAAAAGCAATTTAGAATATTTGAGAGTAAGAGTGAAATGTAATGTATTGCAAAAAATAAACAAGGAGAAAGCTGAAATGTAGAGGTATATGGGAGTTCCCAGGAGCATAAGGGAAGAGGAAATGGTTGTAAAGTATGGAGAAATGGTGAGAAAAGAGAGATAATGAATATACAAAAGCAAAAGGAGAACTAGAACAAGGGCTGAAGAGAAGGCAGAAGGTTGTAGGAAGGAGATTTAAACTGCAAGAAAAGCCTGATGTTATGTTTACCTAGCTAATTAAATAATTCTTGATATAGTTTCCAGTGCTCACTTAAATCACCTACTTTCTTTTCATCACCTGTATTTGCCCTTTCTTAATTGCCTGGGTGTCACTGGTTAATAAAGGTGATTTTTCAGAGTTTGTCTCAACTGAGCCGTGACCTTAAAGAGATTGTAATTCAGAAGGGAAGCTTTTAAGAGCTTGTGTCTACTGTTCCAGCACGTGAATGTGTGAACAATGAACCACCTACTTAAAACTTGCTGGAATTCTCCAGAGATATTTTGGAAAATATTTATTTAGCTTAATTTGAAATGTATACAAGATAGATTTATGGATTTAAATAGGTTTGATCTATTTGTAATCAACGCACTTGAAGTGAGATTAATATTATCACAATTCAGGGTTTAGATTTACTTCCAGATTGTCAACACATAAATTTAGGTGTTTAAATGCAAGTAACTGGAATTTCAGCTACTTTATTTTTAAATTAATAATTTATAATTAATTATATTAGATTTATAAATTACAGTTAATAATATAGTCTGTGGAGTCTGGAAAACTGTAGAGCTGATAAAGTATACTTAACAAAACTAGTTTTAGTGGAATGGTTACTCCCCATATACTGTAAGTATTCAAATGCAGGCATCTAATTTGGAACTGAAAATACCCATAGGACTTGATAAATTTTCTTAACTAGCTTGTGAGATTTCTTAAAACACCCTGCCCGGCTTCCAGCTCCCTTTAGTAGGGCTGACTTCTCTCATGAGCCTTGTGTTATACTTTCCAGCCTTGTGCATGTGCCCTTGGATAACCTAGGGTATTTTAAATGTTGCCAGGCACCTATGTTTAGGTAACTGAAGCAGCTATCAAATATCTATGGCCTAAATGTCTTCATCTGAATTAATTGCCAAGGCTTCCTTTATAATTAATGAAGGGAAATGGGCACTTCTGAAGAGCAATACATCTGATCTATTTTTAGGATGAGGTGAATTTTATTTTAAAAAAGCCTATTTCTTTTCAGTCAGGACAATGGAAGCCATGGGGAACTAGCCTGAATATAAGGATGCACATTACAGAAGTCTAAATTTAGTTGAATAAGTCCTGTCCTATCCTGTAGGGATGTAAGTCATCCTGTAAGGACAGGATGACTGCATATAAATATCCAGTTATCAGATCAATTTATTTTCAGTAGAATAGACGAGCAAATAACCTAGGCAAACCAGTGGAAAAGACAGATTAATTCATTTGTGATCCTGTGTTAGACAATAGGGGATACAGAGCAATTTTTCTTTTGAATACCAGGTAGAACATAATTCACTAAAGTTACTAAATGAGAAGTCAGAGGGTTTTCCTTTTTCTAGGGAACACTTATATGCATTTTAACAAGACAACATTTCACCAGAGTGATACCTCTTAGTCATACCAAACTAACAGCAGTGTAGGTATTTAGGAAGCTCACTTATGATGACGCCACCTGCTCTGTTTCTCTCTAGGAGAATGTTTAACTAATCATTTCACACTTTATAATTACAAGTTAAAACCACCTCATATTATACTGATGCAAATTATGCAGTTACCTTTTTGTTTTATTTTATAAAACTTCTCATTACTAACTGACAGATTAATAAAACCAGGAAGCTACCGAACACATGACTTAGGTGTCAGAGCTGAAACACCAAGCTCTATTTCATCCCTACTAAGTTTTACCTAGTGCTACCAAAAATCACAAGTTTTTTTTGCGGTACTTCTAAACTACTCACAATTTATATTCTTTCTGGGATCTCCCAGGGAAGATTTAAACTCAGGTCCTGATTAAAAATAGGACTCAAGGTAAAAGGGAAGTGGTTCCTTCACCTCTTCTGTTGAGGTTTTGAGGAAGAAGCTGTTCCTTGGTATTTCTGAAATACCAGTGCAAATACACTCACATTGAGTAACGGTTATGGCCCATTTAGGATAGTACACTATCAGTGTAAAGTGCTATTAAGTGAGCTAAGTAATCTCTCTGACTTGTTTCTTTGAGACTATAGTTATCTAAAATAAATACTGGAGCACAAAGCCTCACATCAGTGCTATAACTCAAAGCAATCTGCTGAATCTACAGTGAGGAGGAAACTCTTGTAAATATTTTTTATTAGAATATCTAGCTGCCTTCAAGCTTTTATTTTTGTTTCTTACTTTTTTGCCTTGAGAAGACTGACACCATTCATTCTTACTGTAAATTAATGCTATATTCTTTACCTTACTGATATTGCTTTAGTATATCAAATTTTGTAGGACATCGCAAGGCAATTGCATGGGGATGCAAGAGTTTCCTTTTCCTTTCTTTAGGGAAAAAAGCTTCCAGAAGCACCTCAACTATTTTGCACATTTTTAACGAAGTAACCTAGTACAAGATGTTGAATGTGTTTCCAAAGATCTCAGCAGTGTTTCAAACACTAGTATTCAGTTCTTTTAAACTCTCTGATACTCCAATGTATGAATACATGACTAAGAAATGGCACATTGCAGATTTAATCTAGGCTGTCTTATATCACATTGTAAGAATGATGATAGTTTTAGGCACCAAACAAAAGACAGACCTTTGTTAATTGTATAGATGTTAAATAATTTCTGAAAAGCTGATAAGTAGATTGCTCAGATTAATGTTCATTTTAATTAAATAATGAAGATACTCTTTTAAGTGACTCAAATTGTCTTTAAAGAGAGGTATTAGTAATTTATCACTTTTAACATTAAAAAGAAATTCAGGAGTAAAGTATCAGTTCCTGATCACCATGACTATTCTGAATGTTTTGAGAGGATAAAAGGGATATAATGTCCAGAAGACAATTTGTTTTCCACAAAGTTTACATGGTCTTCTAGTAGCTTACTCAGTAGACTTTTGTAGAGCAATAGAAAATTTTAGACTTTTATAAATGTCTTGAAACCTTTAAGAAATTATAATGCATAGTTTAAGCGATATGAAGTCATTGATTTCTTTTGTGTATAGTTAAAGGAAAGGCTTTAAACTTAAGAATCTTGGAGTATAAAGCCTTCACTATTATTCAGTGTAATGCAGTACTGTCCATGGTTATGCTTATAGTTTATATACAGTTTGATAGTTATGGTTTCTTTTTGAGTTATCACCCAAGGTGGAATGCATTCTGAAGTACATATTTGCATTTTGCAGATGGGCTGTGCCAAAATTTTTTTTTTCTCTTCATTGAATATAAAGGGTGCTTGAGGATACTACCTGAGAAGTACTATAATATAGTTCTGCATCCACGTTTTTTATTTTTGTCATTTTTGGATGAATGTTATGCTTTATTAAGAGATGTAGAACAACAACTCAGAACTAGCATTATGGGAGTTTTCTGCACTATGCTAATACCAAGGAATCCAATTTAGACTAGGTCTCAATTTCACAAACTACTGTATAAGCAAAAAACAATACTAAGCCTACCTTTAAAGCGAATGCCACCTTTGCCTCAGTCTTTACTAATAAAACCAGTCTTCAGGTATCCCATGTCCCAGAGACCAGGGAGAAAGGCTGAAGCAAGAAATATCTACACTTGGTGGAGGAAGTCAGGGAATACTAATGCAAACTGGACGTACATAAATCCATGGGCCTTGATGGGATGCACCCACGAGTATTGAGGGAGCTGGAAGATGTCATTGCAAGGCAATTCTCAATAATCGTTCACTGATCATGGTGATGGGGAGAAGTGCTCAAACACTGGAGGAAAACAAAAGTCACCCCCATCTTCAAGAAAGGGAAGAAGGAAAACCCAGGGATCTACAGGCTCTTCAACCTTAGCTCCGTCCCTGGGAACATGATGGAACAGCTAATTCTGCAAACCATTTCCAGGCACTTTAAGGAAAAGAAAATCATCACGAGAGGTCAGTTTGGCTTCATCAAGGGGAATTATGCTTGACCAACTTGATAAACTTCTATGACAAAGTGACTGGCATGGTAGATAAGGGGAGAGCATTGGATACTTTGTACCTGAACTTCAGGAAGTCTTTTGACATTGTCTCCCATAAGATCCTCACAGAAAAGCTGTTGAAGTGTGGGCTGGATGAGTTGGCAGTGAGGTGGGTTAAAATCTGGTGGAACAGCTAGTCCCAAAAGGTGGTGATCAGTGGTGCAAAGTCTAGTTGTAGGCCAGTAACTAGCAGTATACCCCTGGAATCAATACAGGGTCCAGTCCTATTTAACATCTTCATTAATGATATGGATGATGGGGCAGAGCGTACCCTGAGAAACTTTGTAGATGATATCCAACTGGAAGAGGTGACTGACACATAAGAGGGTTGTGCTGCCATCCAGAGAGAGCTTGACAAGCTGGAGAAATGGGCTGAACCTCAAAGTCCAATGAGAAGTGCAAAGTCCTGCATCCTGGGGCAGAACAACCCCATGTACCAATATATGCTGGGGGTCACCCAGCTGGAAAGCAGCTTTGCAGAAAAGGGTTCTGAGGGTCCTGGTGGACACCAGGTTGAACATGAGCCAGCAGTGTGCTTTTGCTTCAAAGAAGGCTAATGGTACCCTAGGCTGCATTAGCAGAGTGTTGCTAGTAGATCAAGGTAGGTGATCCTTCTTCTCAGCACTGGTGAGGCCATACCTCGAGTCCTGGGTCCAGATTCAGGCTCCTCAGTGAAAGAGAGACATTGACATACTGGAGAGAGTCCAACAGAGGGCCACTAAGATGTTGAAGGGTCTGAAGCATCTGTCATGTGAGGAAAGACTGAGAGAGCTGGGACTGCTGAGGCAGGAGAAGAGAAGGCGTAGGGGGGGATTTCATCCGTGTATACAAATACCTGAAGAGAGGATGGAAATGGGATGGAATCAGGCTCTTTTCAGTGGCGCCTTGTAACAGGACCAGAGACAATGGGTGCAAACTGAAACAGAGGATGTTCCCTCTGAACATGAAGAAACACATTTTAACAGTGACAATGATGGGGTGCTGATAGAGTTTTCCAGTATGCTTGGAGATATTCAAAAGCTGTGTACATGTGATCCTGGCCTACAAACTTTAGCTTTTCCTCCTTGAGCTGGGGGATTGGACCAGATGACCTCTGGAGGTCCCTTCCAACCTCAACCATCCTGTGATTCTTTTATTATGTGAAAAGGTTGTATACAAAGATTACAGGAGGTGAAGTGACTTTCTGATGGTCATTAGTACGGCTGGGATTAGAAATGATGAAATGATGACTTTTATATCCTAAACGGCTACCTGCACACCAAGTTTCTAAATGTGAGTACCCAACACTAGTTCCTGTTGTTGCTGGGGGGGAGTGTGTGTTTGTCTCCAGTGCTGTTTTCCAGTATTCTCCATTTTGGGGGTTTCCACATGTTTTATCACTGTCTGTTTGGCCTATCTTTGCTTTCAGCAGGTTGAGGAGAACGATCCTGGATTTTGGCAGTTCTATGTAGGTTAATTTTATGTATTTAGGCAGGGATAATTGGTGGAGGTGGGTGGGGAGGAAAATAAAATGCTTTTCCTGCCCAAGCAGTTGGGTTTTGGCTGTTTTGGGTGGTTTTTTTGGTGTGGTTTTTTGGGGGTTTTTTGGTTTTGGTTTTTTTTTTTTTTTATTTCTTTTTTTCCTGGGATTAATAATTTGCTTATTTGTTTTGAGTTTGTTTTTGTTAAATCTGGACCCTTGGTACCAGCTGCTTCGTAAAGATTCAGAAACCTCCTGCCCGTAATGGCGCCTGCCAGCCATTGCTTGATAGGCTGGTTCTTGCCCTGAAAGGGCCTGCTTCTCCCACTGTGCCTGATGGGACATGGGACACCCTGGGCCTGACCACTGAGCTGGCAAGTTTTATCTAAACAAGATACACATTAAGTGTATGGCAAAAGCTGGTGCAAATGTGTTTGAGCCTCTACTGACTTAATGTGAACTTAAGTAATTGGTTTTCTCTGAATTCCTTTCTTTTAGTTTTCAAGGCTTCATAAATTATTTTGTATGGAAATATGTTGTGGGTTGACCTTGGTGGGGTGCCAGGTGTCTACCAAGCTGTTCTATCACTCCTCTTCTCAGCAGAATGAAGCAGGGGAAGAAAATAAGATGAAAAAACCCCAGACCTGTGGGTCAAGAGACAGGCAGTTTAATGAAGCAATAGCAAAGGTCACGTGCATGGAAGCCAATGAAAACAAAAGATGCTATTCTCTACCTTCCCATCAGCAGGCAATGTTCAGCCACTTCCCAGGAAGCAGGGCTTCAGTAATCATAGTGGTTGCAAATAAGGAATGCCCCCACTTCCTCCTCCTTTCTCTTAGCTTTTATATCTAAGAAGATGTTATATCCCCTTGGTCACTTTGGGTCAGCTGTCCTGGCTATGTCCTCTCACAAGATCTTTCCCACCTGCAGCCTACTGGTGGTGGCAGGGAGCATTGGAGAGACAAAGCCTTAATGCTGTGCAAGCACTGCTCAGCAGTAGTGAAAAAACTGGTGTGTTATCGCCACCTTTCCAGCTACCAATAAAAGCACAGCACTGTGATGGCTGCTGGGGGGCTCAGCCAGACCCAATACAACACAAAAAAGAGCTTGACTGTTTTTCACGTCACATGGTACCATTTAAGAAAGCACATGGTAATAGGCAACTGTGGGATATATTAGGGCACGTGGTCAGAGGGTGAAATTAGATTTCTAGTGACAAAGCAATGCTATCAGAAAATGACCTTATCCAACAACTGCCAATAACTAAACTGTATGATTTTTAAACAACACATCCGTAAGACTGTGCCCTTGTAATATTCATGTAATATGTGTAGCAGTTTTACAGCTTTTAAGGAAGGATGAAATTACTTCAACCCAGTTTATCATATATTGAAAAAAATGCAAATGATGCTTCTAGAAGACTTACATCTGCAGGTTTATGAATAAATGGCAGATGATTAGCATAAAAACATCACTGTATTGATCACAGGCCACTCTTCTTGATTAAAAAAGCAGGCAACAAAGTACCACCACAAAATGTAAGGACTATCTTTGAACGAGTAAGTTATCTACATAAAGGTGAGATTGCTAAGCATCAAGACTCATTATTGATCAATGACTGGATCCCACTCACAGTTAAGTCAAAAAGTTGCTATTTAAATAGGCAGAGCTGCCTCTTAAGTAAGCAATCCTTGTCCGCAATGTCAGTTGCAGCAGCACAATCCCTGTCCAAGTCTGAGCACCTTACCTGGGTAACAAGATTTCAGGAAGATGTTTTGGATTTTCTTTAAATATTCTTTTTACACTTTTCTGTTGCACTTGACATTTCATGCTAAAAATTGAAGATTTTTAATATGTGAAATGGTGTTGTGATGTTTGGTTTTAATTTAAAAATCTGGAATAACATTGTTGGTTATAATTGAAATAGTGAAAGTCCTGTGCCAACTCCTTTATCTGACATGGCTTAGATAACAATGTTTGTATCCTCAACCCTTAAACTAATTGCAGATACAAGAAAATAATTATATGGTATGAAATTCATTCTTTTCTGTGGTGAAATAGTCAATCCCTGATGATCCTTAGCATGACTAAGGAAATTAAGTGGGCTCTATTTCACTTTAGGGATCAAGGCATTTTCATTAAAAACTCTGACTTCTTGTCCAGAAAGTTTCTCTATGGCAGGAAGTTATTTATTCTCTATTGGTAGAAAAGGGAAAAAGTGACAACACATAACACTACTGATATTTTATTCATGAGAGGAAGTTTTACTGATTAAAAGGTATTCACATGCTTAGAACAAAACATGTACTTCAGTCTGAAATTAGGTTTTGGATGATAGTATTTTATCTGAGCTATGGATTCTGAAGTGTAGTAGAACCTCCACCCTACATTAACAAAAAAAATTGAACACTAGACTGTGTGAAACATGAGCATCATTGTAAATTGCCCATGGATGCTTTAGACCAATGGTGGGATTCTTGTCATCAATCCTTTTAACACTCTCACATTGCTTTTTAAGACAAAATAGTGTGAAGAGTTTGAAAACCAAAACACTTTAATCACAAATACATGCAATTTTATGGATTACATGACTTTCCCTTTCTGTGGAAAAGATGTCACAATCCAGAAGAACAGTTCAGCAGCTCAGCACAGTCATTCCAGCTGTGCATTACGTAGTCCTGGAGAAGGCTTGCGGGGTTCCTTCAGAGTCTCTCAGGTTTTCTTTTTTCCGGGTTCCCTGAGTTTCTCCTTAGTTCTCTAGTTACAGGATTTGGAAGACAATACTTCCTTGGTGACTGGTCCACTCCAATTGCATTATTGTTATCTGATTTGCTTTCTCCTTTGTTGCTTGCTCAGGATACTTCTGAAAGTTTGCCCTTCTTGATGATCAGCAGGTTATTTGAATAATTTGGCTATTTCCCTGGGTACAGGGTCTGATACCCTGGTTGTCCTGCACGTGCCATGTGATGGCACTGAGGATGGTCTGCTCCATAACCTTTCCTGGCACTGAGGTGAGGCTCACAGGCCTGTAGTTCCCTGGATCCTTTCTTGCCCTTCTTGTAGATGGCCGTTACATTAGCTAACCTCCAGTCTTCTGGCACCTCCCCAGGTAGCAAGGACTGCTGAATGATGGAAAGTGGCTCGGCAAGCACTTTCACCAGCTTCCTCAGTACCATAGTGTGGATGCTCTCATCCTTTGCTGCAAGGCAGAAATGTCAGCTTGTGTTTATCTTTTCCTGGTTTCAGCTGGGATAGAGTTAGTTTTCTTCTCAGTAGCTAGCACAGTGCTGTGTTTTGGCTCTGATGTGAGAATAATGTTGATAGCACACTGATGGTTTTAGTTGTTGCTGGGTGATGCTTACACTAAGTCAAGGACTTTTTGGTTTCTTGGGCCCTGCCAGTGAGAGGGCTGGAGGGGCACAGGACATTGGGAGGGGACACAGCCAGGACAGCTGACCCAAACCAAAGAGGTATTCCATATCATATGATGTCATGCTGAGTATATAAACTGGGGGAAGAAGAAGGAAGGGGGGCACATTTGGCATTATGGTGTTTGTCTTCCCGAGTAACCGTTACGCGTGCTGGAGCCCGGCTTTCCTGGGATGGCTGAACACCTGCCTGCCCATGGGAAGTGATGAATGAATTCCTTGTTTTGCTTTGCTTGCGTGCACAGCTTTTGCTTTACCTATTAAATTGTTCTTATCTCAACCCTTGAGTTTTACATTCCTTCCAACCATCCTTCCCACCCCTCTGGGTGAGGGGGACTGAGCGAGTGGCTGCGTGGTGCGTGATTGCTGGCCGAGGTTAAACCACAACACCAGGACCCTTTTCTGCCAAATTGCTTTCCCACCAGTCAGCCTCAGCCTTGTCTTGATTATTCCTGCAATGTGCAGGGATGGAATCTGCTCTTCTTTAATTTCCTGATATTCCTGTTGGCCCATTTGTCAGGCCAAAAAGGCACTACAATCAACTGGTGTATCAACCAATCCTCCCAGTCCTGTATGATCTACAAATATGCTGAAGGCGTGTTCTGTCCCATCATTGAGGTAATTTCTAAAGACTGCCAACACATGGTGTGACCCCAGCCATAGCTTTAGTGAGTGGCCTCTCACTGGACTTTGTGCTGCCGACTACAGTCCTTTGAACCTAGCAGTTCAGCCAGTTTTCTATTTACCTAACTGTCCACCTATTTAGTCTGTGCTTTATCAATTTGTCAGTGAGCATGTTATGGAAGACAGTGTCAACTTGCTAATGTCAAGATAAATAGTATCCACTTCTCTCTCCTTACCCATCAGGCTGGTCATTTCATCGCAGAAGGTTCTCAAGTTGGTAAAATATGAATTTTCCTTCATAAAACCATGTTGATTTCTCCTGATAAACTTCTTATTCTTTATATTTTTGAACCAGGTTTCTGGGATCATTTGCTTCATCAAATTCCCAAGGATCAAAGAAGCTGACCAGCCTGTGGTTTCCTGCATCCTTCTTGCCCTCCTTGAAGACAGGAGTAGTATTTGCTTTCTTCCAGTCCTCAGGAACCCCTTCCAATCGCTATGACCTTTCAAAGGTAATTGAGAGTGGTCTTGCAGTGACATTGGCCAAGTTCCTCAGCACTGAAGTTCCATAAACTTTTGTCTGTTCAGTTTCTGTAAATGTTCCTTAACTTGGTCCTCTATACTGATCAAAAGTCTTTGCCGCAGATTTTCTCATTGACCTCAGAGGCCTAGGGTTCCTGAAGATCAGTCTTACAGTGAAGACCAATGCAAAGAAGGCATCAAGTACCTTGGCTTTTTCCATGACCTTTTTCAGAACATCTGCCATTCAGCAGCCAGTCCACGTTTTCTCATCTTTTTTTTGCTGCTGATACATCTATCTACCCAAGGTGTTCTTGCCCTTCACATAACTTGCCAGACTCTACACAGATGAGTTTTGGTTTTTCTGACTGCACAGCTGAACACTCAGGCAGTGTCTCTGTATTCTTCCTGGGTGAATTTAACCTTTCATTAACCTCCTGTTTGCTCCTTTTTTATGTCTGAGTTTTGCCAAGAGATCTCTGTTCACCTATGTAGGCCTATTGCCACCTTTGCTTGACTTCATGTATATTGGGATGGACCATTCTTGAGCTTGGAGGAAGTAATGTTTGAAAAGCAACCATCTCTCCTAGACCCCAATGCTTTCCATGACCATACCTCCTGGGATTCTTCCCAGCAGGACCCCGAACAGGCTGAAATCTGTTCTTCTGAAGGCCATGGTTGTGATTCTGCTCTTTCCTCTTTTCCTTCCCCTCAGGGTTCTGAACTGCACCATCTCATAATCGCTGTAGCAAGACTGCCCCCAGCCTTCACATTCCTGACCAGTTCCTCCTTGTATTATCAATGTACTCCAAAAAACTCATGGATTGCTTGTGCCATGCTACATTGTCCTTCCAGCAGATATCAAGATGGCTAAAAGCTGAAATACTTAAAATGTAACCTATTTTTAAAAATTACTTGAGGTTTTTGTTGATTATTTTATTTGTAAGCCAGGGATGTAACTTAATATTTTTTTTAAATTAGCATTTTGTTATTTAAAATTGGATATTATGGCTACAGTCATAATTACTAATTTACAATAATAATTTTTTGCTGGTATTGAAAAGAAGCCTGTAGTGACTTTTGCACATAAATGTTTCTGATATTTTTCATTCCAAAGCACTCGATCCTTATTATGTTTTGTCTTTATTCAAACTCTATAGGTACACATGATATAGTATCCAATGGTCCTAGACCTGTGTATTAATGTGTGATTTTGTGTGTCTTTTTTCAGTGGCTGAAAATTAGGTTCTGATAAAAATACTAACTACTGATTTTCCTAGAAAGGTTAATTTGTATGGATGCATTTGGGATACCACTGGAAGTTTGAAATGGACTTTATGAATCTAGACAATACTCCAAAACGGTTAAATCATTGACATAATATACAGTCTCGTCCTGTTGAAGGGAAATACGTTTTTTCTGATTTCTGTTTCTAATTTATGAGAGCAAGGATTTCACCCAGTACTATGTCTAGTCTGGGCACATAATTGCATGAAGTTTTTCTTATCTTTCATTAAAGTCTAAGTGCCAGTCAGTTTCCATTATCCTAGCACTTGTGTTTGCAGTGGAAGATGTTGCTGCCATTTCTTCATACATCTTCTATACCCAAACTATGTGAAAATCAGAATTTTGAAATGGAAATGGAATGTGAGAATGGATTTAGCTCTGATAAAAGATTGCTGATAGACACTTTATCAGCAGCTATATACTGACTTCTATCTTTAACTCTGAGGAGATAATCTGTTATTCTGACAACTCAGGCTCAGTTCCAGGAATAGATGGTATCACTGTCTTAGTAATCAATTGACATTTCCATTAGCTACCCTAAGAAGGACTAACATCTGTGATTAAAAAAAAAAAAAAAAAAAAAAAAAAAAAAGACTACTTTTAAGTCTTACAGAATCTAAAGATGGAGGCATTACGAAGGGTCTAAAGCCAAACATTTTATTAATTATGGCAAAATTTTGACTGTGACAGGTATTGTTTGTATGGTGAGGTGCAGACAGCTCTGCTATTTCTTACTGCTTGTTAAATTTATCACCATTTACCACTGAAATATTTGGTTTTAATTTTCCCTAACTCATTTTGGGAATTACAGATTTTAATTTTTATCAGGCTGAGAACTCTAAAATTTAGTTTTGGAAAGAAGTAATTCTCTTCTGACATTGACTTTCTCACTGTCTAAATAACTGGTTAGAAGAGAGATGGCAGAAGAAGGGTTCAGAGTTCTTACCTATGGATTTTATCAAGGAATGGTGTTTAGACTGACAGTCCAATATATTCATTTGTAATGCTACCAAAAACATCTTAATAGTACAGTTCCGTTCTAGACTGCAGATACATACACTCTAGGTGCTTACATGTAGACACAGAAATGACTGTGTTAATATGCAAGGAAGATGTCTATACACCTTCACATTGTAGATATTGGAGAAACAAGCCTTGACTCAAGTGCCCACGCATAAATATCTGGTACCATTTCAGTTACTCTACTTTTTGTGGCTTTAGCTGTGACTCAGGAAATCTGGATTCTCAATACATCTTGTGTATCTACTAATCCTGTACAGGGGTCTCACATTTAAGTGGACAGCTTAATCAACCATTCCCTTTGGCCAGATGGAGATCTATAAAGATGATCAGAGAAATTAAGAATACATTATATAAGCAACATTTAAAGATATTGCTTAGTGCAAATGCACACCCATTAAGCAAATCAGTCTCTTCAAAGACAATCTATTATACTGTATATGCTAAGATATTAGGTATCATTATATAGATATCTTTGCATTTCAGGTATCTAGGTGTGTTTGCATATACATTTAAGCTGTAAACACAAACACACAGATACACATGTAATATATAAAAAACTGATAGAAGGTATTGTTTCTTTCCGTAAAGTAACAAAGCAGGTAAGCTCCAGGGATAATGTAAAATGAAGTCAAAGGACAGTACTGTGGTAAAACTGCATAGGAATAAGCTTTTTAAAAAATTGTCATTATTTTGTTTTCTTTATATTACACAGCATATGATGTGGATTTTTCTAATTCTTTTTTAATTCAAGGAAGTTGTCTCAAAACTCATTATCAATTCTAATAGCAGTGGTAAACAATTCTTGACCTTGAGCATTCAAAAATCTAATTTTCACTGAAATCAAAGAAGTCATGTTCCCATATATATGATGTACCTATATATCTAAGGAATGTATATGGGAACTGACGCCCAGAGGCTGCAGAGTGGAGATAAATAGTATCACTTGATCTCACAGACTTGTGAAAGGAGATGTATTAATGTTTATGAAGCAATCGGATGCTCAAATGAGTGCCTTAAAGATTGATAAGAAAATTAATAGTCCTGTCTTTAAACAAGAGTTTGAATAGTGTGGAGTAAATAATAATGCCTGGGGCCAGCTATAGAGTAGTTGAAAAGAAAATATGATAGCTTCTTATTAAATAATCATAATCCAGCCTGCATATGAATAGAAGCTTATCTTCTGTTGGGGAGGGGTATAATAATAGATGGTTATGTTATTAAAGAGTGAACTATACTGCATATATGTCAAAGCAAGCAATTCCATGTTGTGTGTGTTCTAAATTTTCTAACACTCCAGTGCATGAAAGAATTACCTCAGTGTAGTCCTTTTTCAATAAAGGCTTGCTCTGTCTTCGTGTTACATATGCACATAAGAGGTTCTCAGGATCTTGGATGGCTAGGATCCTAGGAGAGGACCTTAAGAAAGAACTATTACTTTAGAAGTCTCGGTGTTAAAGGCATAAAATAAACAGGATACATGAAACATGAAGGGGCTTCTTAATACTATGTGTGCCATGATTCTTGTTGTTTTGTCCTTTCCTGTTACAGAATAAGTAATTCTAACAGACATTCTAGATCAAAATATAATATTACAAACTGCATAAAAATAAGTCACAGGTTTTTAAGTTCCTATTCAGCAAAATACCAAATCTTTAGTTAATATATTAACCTATATAGGTTTTGGAATCTGAACCTTAAATTTTAAAACTCAAGTGATTAAACAGTAGTACATCAGCATGTAGTTTTTTATTTGTGGATCAACATACATTATGGGGAAAAGCATTTGAAAAGTGAAATTGCTAAACTTAGAAAAAGAATTCTTCCTAATACTAAATTGAAAGCAAAACCAAGAAAAGCAAAGAGATAATTTATCAAAATGTAAAAGCAGAAGAGAGAATATATAGAGATGGACAGTTAAGTTCTTTCCAATTATTTTTACTAAAAGTTTCAACAAATTTTGATAAGAGATCTAAGCAGAATGTGCAGGTAAGTATAAGGAAGTTATATATTTATTACCTAAAAAACAAACAAACAAACAAAAAAAAACCCCAACATAATACCCATCAGTCCAACTATGATCAAATTATTGACCGATTCCTTGTTACTAACTCCCTTTGGTTTATTTTGTCATCTTAAAATTGTATAAGCAGCAGTGTTTCATATTAAACCTTCAAGAGTTCTGTGTTTTGAATAACTGTTCAGAATACGTAACTATGAACATGGGCAACTGGGATACTTTTACTGCTTTCATCTTTAAATATTTATAAGAGATAAAACCTGTGCACAGAGAAGAAAGAGAAGAGGAAACATATTATATTTATTAGACTGTCTTGCTTGATTTCTTTCTCTTTTTGATGTGCTGCAGGAGCTCTGGTTGCAATCTCATGGCTTGTCATATTTTATTAGCCCAAGGTTTCTAATTCTGTTTTCTCTTCTTTAAAGCTGTCATCAGTTGATATAATATTTATTTTTCAGAACTTCAGTAGATTTTTCCAGGCTAAGGAAAGTGTCATCTTTATGAAGACACTGATTAAAAAAACTCAGTTAATTTCCTACATGACTTTTTATTAAATAAGACACACATAAACTTAATTTTTTGAATCATAAATTCTTCTGCCACGTAAATTGGTGTGAAGTCTGGAGTAATACTGTTAAATGTCTGTGGTTTTACCTTCTGTCAGCTAATAAAATTTATGTTTGCGCTTTTAATGGTCAGACAATTTTTTCCCTGATCCATAGGTGTCAAACAGCAATGATCAAAGTAGTTTACCGAGATCTGTTCAAATAAATTTCTGTGTAATCTGCATGGACTTATTAGCTCTGATGGTAATTCATTACAGCACTTTTTTAGCAACATTGTCCATTTTGTAGTAGTACTTTGCACTATCTATAAACATTTTATTCCAAATGTAATTAAAATTGACAGTTCTGTTTTTCAAGAAACACAGCTTTGGATGAGTCTAATTAAGAGATGATGTTCTATCCCTAAATGGGAATTCTACCAACATAAATACTAAAATACATTTAGCCGGTTTCATTAGTCTTAGACCACGCAACTAGCATACAACTATGGAATAAATAAGTAACATGGTAGTTTGAAAATGTACTGTTAAATAAGTCTGTATAAAACATTTAGCAAACCTTAAAATCAAAGCACCAGACTAAGTACACTATTGAGAGTGGAAAGGTAAACATTTTTTCCCTGTTGTTGCAAAGTCCTAACTAATTAAAAGAAAGCAGATAAAGTAGTAGTGGAAGCAGTTCCTTATAAATGTGAAATGATTGTCCTTTGAAACTGTACATTTAAAAAAGCTAAAAAGGTTATTCAGTCAATGAATAATTAGTCTTCCCTTAAAAGTGAAATAGATAGACTTTCCATATTGTTTCCACAGTTCCTGATACTCCTTTTTGTTACAACCTTTAGAAAAAGGCATTATTGATTCCCAAGAGTGACCACTTAAAATTAAGTATCTATTTCATCACAAGTAATAGTGCTTTAGAAAATTATTGGAATAAGCTGGTCATGCTTTAAAATATGCTGCTGAAGAAAACAGCACAGTCATTGTTAGCGAAAGTACCATTTGTGCCAAATTTGTGGGAAATATTCATATGGTAGTGAAAGATCTTGTAGCTTGCTTAATTAAGTGTGGAACATAACGATCATTCTTAGTTCACACAGCAGAACTGCAGGTTTCTCATACACACAGGATGGCATGTCTCTCATTAAACATCTACTGAAAGATACATGCTGAATTTTATGGCGGTTTGTGACTACCTTATGAGAAAGATTTTGAAATCTTTTGTAAGTACCTGTAAAAGAACATACTGGTACTAAACACACCATTTAAACCTATTTATGGAGTGCTTCTTCAACATCACCAAATAAATCCAAAATACTGTAACAAATTACTCAATGAACTGCTATCATTAGGAATTGGGATTTGCATTGTTAAATAAAATCTGTCTGAGTTTTTGAGGATTTTTTTTCTTTTCCAAATTGTATTACATGCGTTATTTGCTGTGGCTTCTTAGTTTTTTCTATTTATTTCTCTCTTTATATTAAAAAAAAAAAAAAGTAAAAATGCAAATCAACTAAATGCAGACATTATTTCAAGCATGGTAAAAGTAAATGGAGGAAAGGCCAAACATTGAAATTCTTAAAGGTTTTGTTTCTTTCCAAAAGTTTACGCACATACTTCCTTTACGGACTTTGAATAGAATTCAGAGGAAATCCGGGTTCATTAATTGTACCAAAAGTATGAATCTTGAAGGATAAAGCTTCTAGTACTTTTAAAATAAATCTGGCAATAATTTCTGCGTGTGATAGATATCATTCCGCTATTGTATTCTTTAAATATTTTCTTTTAGTTCTGTAGTATATTCATGTATTGACCTAATGCACCTTTGTTTCGATGGTAATTGCTTTTTATAAGAATATATAATCATAGAATCATTTAGGTCAGAAAAACACCTTAAGGTCATCAAGTCCAACTTTTAACCCAGGACTGCCAGGCTCATCCCTAAAACCATGTCCCTAAGCACCGCATCTACACATCCTTTAAATGCTTCCAGGGATGATTTTTCCACCACCTCCCTGGGCAGCCTGTTCCAATGCTTGACCACCCTTTCAGTGAAGAAATCTATTCCTCATATCCAACCTAAACCTCCCCTGGCACAGCCTAAGGCTGCTTCTTCCTCTTGTCCTGTCACTTGTTATCTGGGAGAAGAGACCTACCCCCACCTGCCTACAGCCTCCTTTCAGGTAGCTGTAGAGAGTAATGAGGTCCCCCTTGAGCCTCCTTTCCTCCACAGTAAACACCCCCAGTCCCCTCAGCTGCTCCTGGTAAGACCTGTGCTCCAGACCCTTCACCGGCTTCGTTGTCCTGCTCTGGACACGCTCCAGCACCTCAACGTCCCTGTGTGAGGCCGCGCCGCACGCTGCCCGCCCCAGCGCTCGCTCCCCCCGCCCCGGCGGTGCGGCCGCCCCCGGCAGCGGTGCCCAGCCCCGGGGCAAACAGCCACCCGCCACCGGGCACCGCCCGGGGCCCAGCAGCGGCCCCGCCCGCGCGGGGGGTGGGCCCGGGCACCCAGGGCCGCCTCGGCCCGCCGAGGCAGGCGCACCGGCGCGCCCAGGCGGGGCGCGTGCGCGGGCGGGCGGTAGGCGCCGTCGCCCGGGAAACGGGCTCCTCGCGCGCGGCATCCGGAGCCCCCCGGCACCGACGGGCGGGGGACCCGCGGGGCCGCTGACGCCGCTGGGCCCGCGGCGGTGACTGTCCCTCGCGGCGCCGTCCCCCGGGCGCCTCCCGCGCTGCCCTTCCCGCCCGCTCCCGCCGCTGTGTCCGTACGGACGCGCCGCCCCGAGGCACTTTCCCGCCGGGCGGCGTTTGGCCGCGCGAGAGGCTGCACCGCGCCGCGGGGGTCGCGTCGGGTCGCCCCGGGCCGGGCTGTCCCCGTAACAGCCTGGTAAAGTGAGGGGCCCAGAACTGAACCGAGTGTTTGAGGTGCGGCCTCACCACTGCTGCGTACAGGGGATGGTCACTTCCCTTGCCCTGCCGGCACAACGTAGCAGGTAATACAATAGTCAAAGTTATGGTCAGCTGATAGGATTCTCTTTGTGCTTTCTCTAATACCTAAGGGGGGGAACTCAAATGTTGTGAAAACTCTACTATATGCTCTTAATGAGCAGCTGGCTACTATATTAAATACCCTGTGATTGCAGAGTAACACTGTAGCTAGCTGTGTAACTGAAGAGAGACATTTATTTTGCTAGTCTTGGATCCAAATGCTTAAATGCTGTTAAAAGGAGAAAGACTGCTTAAGAGTTTGAATGCAGTTGAATTTATGTCACCTCTCTTACATATGGATTTGGCAGCATATTGTGAAATTATCTTTAAATATGTATGCCTGTACCCTAGTTTATCAGAAGGAGCTAAAGAATTATTGGTTATCTGGAAAAGATGCTCCAGAATGAACTTAATCTAATAAGTCTCCTGAAGAAAAAAAAAAAAAAAGAAAAAAAAAGAAAAGGATTCGTTGATAATTTATAATATAACACAAGGGAAATGTTAGCTTTTTAAGAAATAAGATTCTGTGACTGCCATTGAAACATACTCAAACTTATCTTAAATCTTAGAAATAGTCTTTCAAGGAACGCAGTGAATTATAAATTTCTTTAGAGTATTTGGCTGATGATCCACAAATTATCAGATATATTCTGAAGAAATTATGTGAACTTTGAAAGAGATTATAACAATAAATATAGTTGTTTCGTATTAAGGACTTACATATCCTTTAATGGGTACGACTGTTACCATGGTTGAAATTATACTAAACACCATATGAAGTAGAGGTTTGAATGAGTTGGTTCCTTTACACTGGAGTGATAAACGGAATATTATGGAAAATCACACTGAAAGCGTGTCAAATGCACACTCCCAAATTTATTCTGAATTTCAGCTAAAAGTTTTACCTTAGTATTTCTCATAATTGTAGAAGTTGATCACTTGGTAAAATGGAATGCAGGCCCTTGGGGAATCCTTTAATGTGAAGCCAAGAGTCCTAAGATTTTATTATTTATTTATCCTTCAACATTCTACATAACAGTAAACTTAGTATTTATCAGGGTATGTTTACTCACATTGTTTTAAAATTATTAATTGTTTTATGGTTTCCTGATCTATTTGGTGTTGATTCCTTAGTTATCAGAGGCAGTATTTTAGATGATACTAATTGAAATGAATTGATTCATGATAGCTCAGGATGTTGAACTTGGGGCAGAAGATCTTTAAGAACAGAAACAATCCAGAGCCATCAAATTTAGTGGGTTTTTTTTTTTTTTTTTCTGTGCAGCACTGCATACATGTGCAGATGTTTGTAACAGTTTTCCCTAAAATCTGGTTAGTCTTTTCCTGTGAACTACACTCCTGACTTTAACTAAATAACCAATTCTTTGTGGAAAATTGAACTCCTACTTGGGTAATTTATATATAAAATAAAATCTTTTTATTAAGTTTTTGAAGTTCTGAAACTTTGTTAAATTATAATGAAAGTTTATATGAGGTACCACTGGTCAGTTCTTAATCCTAAAACATAATGAAGTCTGCTTCCAGTTTTCGTCTTAAATAACCACAAAGACATTATTTTTTAAATTCTGAGAGTATACCTATAATAATTGAATATGATTCAAGATACATTACCAAATAATTAAAATTAGTTTAGGTTTTTTTTTTTTATTTTTGTTGTGTTTCGCTGTTTTTTTATTGTGGGTTGTGTGTGTGTGGTTGGTTTTTTTTTGTTTTCTGTTTTGTTTTCATTTTTTCCTTTCTTCATAATTTCATAAAGGGCACACTCAAGTAAAGTTATGTTGTAAAAGGAAAGAACACTGTGTAAAATCAGAAAGCATATGTAACTTAAGTGGATTAAATTAGCATACCAAAATGTCCTATTGAAATGTCGTGTACCTTGAAATATATACTATAGGAAAAAGTGAAAAGGAACAATTTTTCCTCAGTTTTGAGAGCTTAAAATGTATGTTATGAGATTGAGTGTAGAGGAAAAGATATAACTAGACAAAAGACCGAAGAACATGTTCGCAGTTACTGCTAAATGCTTCATGGTGTTTTCAATGATAATTTGCAGTGCTATGTGATCCCCCATTGTTAGGAATATATTAATTATAAACTGTTCTGAGCTGCAAACAGGAAAAAGCAATGGAGAAGATGAAATATGAAGAAGGAAAAATAGTTACTTATGGATAATCTTTAGAGGATAATAGGTGTGTATAGCGTGTCTTTCTGTACATTTTGTATTCATAGATATTTCTACTGTAGATATTTGAGTTAACTTAATCCTATACAAGAGTACTTTTTTCCCCCAGGCTTCAAATCCCCAGAGGAAGTCCAATATGCAATGAATATAAAATATGTCAGTTAAAATCCTTCCTTTGTGTAATGGTATACAAATCAGTTTAACTATTCCTTAACAAGCTAAAACCGAATCCAGATTCATGGAATCAATGGGGCTTAGAATCATAAAATCCTTTAGGTCAGAAAAACACTTTAAGGTCATCAAGTCCGACCTTTAACCCATGACTGCCAGGCCTGCCGCTAAACCCATGACCCTAAGCACCACATTTACACATTTTTTAAACAATTCCAGGGATGATTATTCCACCACCTCCCTGGGCAGCCCGTTCCAATGCTTGACCACCCTTTCAGTGAAGAAACTTTTTCCTAATATCCAATCTGAACCTCCCCTGGTACAACCTAAGGCTGTCTGCTCTTGTCCTGTCACTTGTTACCTGGGAGAAGAGACTTACCCCCACCTGCCTACAGCCTCCTTTCAGGTAGTTGTAGAGGGCAGTAAGGCCCCCCTCAAGGGGGACCTTGAGCCTCCTTTTCTCCAGGCTAAACAACCCCAGTTCCCTCATTTGCTCCTGGTAAGACTTGCTTTCTAGACCCTTCACCAGCTTTGTTGCCCTTCATTGAACACGCTCCGGCACCTTTACATGCCTCTTAAAGTGAGGGGTCCAAAACTGAATAGAGTATTTGAGGTGCAGCCCCACCACTGCTTAGTACAGGGGGATGATCACTTCCCCAATCCTGCTGGTCATACTATTCCTTGTACATGTCAGGGTACTGTTGGCCTTTTTGTCTACCTGGGCACACTGCTGGCTCATGTTCAGCCGGCTGTCAACCAGCACCCCCAGGTCCTTTCCCACCAGGCAGCTTTCCAGCCACTCTTCCCCCAGCCTGTAGGGCTGCGTGGGGTTGTTGTGACACAAGTGCAGGACCCGGCACTGAGCCTTGTTGAATTTCATGCAACAGTATCTAGTACTGAGTAAGGCAAAACAACCTTTCCAAAATAAGAAATAAAGTTATTTGTATAGTCATTAAATAGTTTATAACTTTTTCAAATATTGTTTGTCATCTTCTTGTACCATTTCAGACATGCAGATGTGAGTGATGTGAGGCAATTGTATGGTTTCTATACCATTAATATATGTACTCATTGATTATAATATTAAGTTCAAAGACACACCTCAGCATTGTAAAAAAAATGCCTTTTTTTCTCACTCCTGCAGCATCTATACAAATACTGTATTATTGGTAAGTATTGGTTCCAGTGAGTAAAATGTCCTCTATTTATTTTAACACTACTTCTATACATTCAAAGCATTGTCCTTCATAAGACTGAAGAAAGCTTATACAATTTTTTTTTCTATAAGAAAAAATAAGGTGTTTGCTTAGTAAAATGTCAGTTGCCTAAATCCAAGTGGACTTATGAGTGTCCTTCATTCTATACTGCAATTGTATCTGTCAGTTGGAGAAGAGTTTTTTGTTTGAAATACTTTCTTGGTAATATCTTCAGGGCATGAAAACTGTCCTCAACTGCGTTTTACAAACCTCTGTTATACTTTGCTGCAAAACAGACATGAAACAAGATGCTTGGTTTTACAGCAGTATTTTTGACTGTGGGCCATCTCATATTAACTCATACTTAAGCAGCTCTCAATCTTTTACCCTCCTGCAGCTGAGTCTTTAAAAGTGTTTTTAGTCTCCTTGTCTGTTTGCTGTATTTTACAAATCTTATTTTAATATATATAGTATTCTGAAAATTTGTTTGAAGAATGTCCTTCTTGAAATATATCTTTTCCGTTTCTGTTACTGAAGGGCTGAAAAGCTATATTTAGATGGGCAGATTAAATGGCATTGAGACTGACTGTTGTTGGACAACCTGCATTAATTCTGTTAAAAACTCTTCAAAACAGGGTGATCATACACAAATGCCTATTGGGAATGTTTCTTGCTCTAAGTCAGCTCTAAATTCATGAAAAATACTGACTGGGAGAGTTGACCTAAGCAAAATCTCTGACAGTGTTCTAACCTTTTAAAGTGCATGTATACTCAAGCTCTTGTGCTGGGCAACATTCCTTGTCAATGTTTATCAGTGGTAGTTTATGATATAAATAAACAGGTTGGCATTTTGAAACATACATAGTTAAAAAGAGACACAGAACTTTGAAGGTTTAGCCTGCTTTCAGTTGGTTTTAAGAAAATAGTAGCTTTTCTCTTAGGAGAAGCTAAAATAGTTTTTGAAATATAGTCAAAAGCCCGTGGGTTATTTCTAGAGGACGCATAAAAAGTCAAAAAGAAAAGCAAGCTTGTTGTCATGAAAAATATTTGGTTTTCTAGGTTGAAAATCACTGAATACAAGCATCAGGGTAGCAAAGAAAGGAGTTGTGGCTGAAATGTAAGACAGGCTCCATGGGGCAGAATGCTTCAGAAGGGGAGGCAGTATGACTGTTTATAGGTTTCTAAACTTTTTAAGGAAAGATACCTAAATGATAACATAATAAGGCTGGATTCCCATTTTGGGGGATATTTCATGTTGTCTGTTTCAAATCAGATTCTGTTTACAGTCACGCCTCATTAAGCATACTGTTTAAGGCTTTGACGGGAGAAAGTACCAGTAAAAAGAGTAGTTCATGGGTTTGTGTATTTCAAAAGATTGATAGAGGTATGTCTATACTGTGTGACATTCTAACATGTTTTATACTGGAATGTTACTTGCCCATCACACTGTGTACAGATTAACTTCCAGTCTGTTATTTCAGACTAGGTCGTTTGCTTGGAAATCTGGTCACAGATTTGAGGATGGTCAGTACTTTGGTCTGGACATGGCGTGTGTTCCATATACAAATGGGTGTGGTGGGGTGGGGGCTATAAAGTACTGTCTAATAGCGATTAAATAGAATTACACAAAATACTAGGTCTTAAGATACATGAGGCTTTGTAGGGATGGGGCAGAAGGATTCAGTTTGTCTTAAAGCACAAAAAAGTTTTCAGTATTCATCTCGTGGCCCAAAGGACAGGAGTCAGTGTGTTAGATAATCAAACTCTGCAACAAACACTGACAGATAAAACAGTGACTGTTTCACAAAATAAGCTTTCAGGGAAAAAACCACACCCAACAACCAAAACAACAACAGCAAAACAATAATGAATCCAAAATAAAAGAGCTCGAAAAAATTATTATAAATAATTTTATAAACACCAATAAACTGTAATCTGTAATATTTTAGTTCTATTTTTAACAATATAGTCATTTAAAACCCTTAAAAGGACAGGCTGTCATTTAGGTAATGCAGAGATTCTATTTTCCTGTACCACTTAATTAAAATGTATCTACAAGTGAAAAATTAAACCCATGGGATATTAAAATACTGTAAATAAACCTGCACTAATGTACTTAGTATCTGATTTTGATAGCATGCATGAGATTAGTACAAAGGAAGTATAATGTATAATGCTAATTATAAGATTAGATACCTAGAAGAAATTTAATACTTTGTAAGTAAGTGTAATGTAAGCTATTAACAAAAAGTACCTTTTCACATGAAGAACTTTAAATGCTGAGACATTTCCTTATGCTATTGATCCAAATAATGAGACTTGCAGTTGCATTGTTCCAGGAAGCAAGGTAAAAGATGTGGTAAGATCAATAGTTTTTTGACCCTGGATTTCTTCATAGTATATGTTAAATCTTTATATCTATCTAGTTACCTTCAGGTTACAAAATTTTTTCTGTAGAGAATGCTGACAGTGACTGAATCATTAGGCATGATTTGTTATGACTTCAGTCTTACCCTTGACATAATGGAACATGCAATATACCACATTAAAAAAAGATCCAGTAGCAGCTTCTGATAACACTGGTGTTATGACACTTACCATCTCCAGATACTTTTAGAAGGAATGTTTCAAAATCTGTTTAAACAACAGAAATGGACATTTGCTGACTTTCAGTGATCTTTGGATCAGGCTCAACAGCTGACAAGGTCTTTGAATCTCACAGACCTACTTCAACAATTCTTACTGTTACTGCACTGGCACATTAATTTTGTTCAATGTACAGCTTTCCAGTACTTGTTTTGGTTTTCATCATTCCTCCAGCAGGCCTAAATATCAAATTTAACTTTTCTGAACAAAGAATGTGGCTGGGGAACCTTTTCCTTGATAAGAATTAAAAACAAAAAACAAACAAACAAAAAAAATCAGGTCTGTTTGAAAATAGGAGATGTTCCTAAGTTGTATTCAAATGTTCTAAGATAAAGGGGTGCAGTAGGAGATAGTTTAGATAAGCTTACAGGTAAAGTTGGGGAATACTTTTGAAGGAAGGGAAGTAAGTGAAGATATGTTTTTCTTTGAAAACCAAGCCAAACAAAATTAAAATCTCAAGTAATGCTACACAAGCTCTGTGAATTGACATACCTGACTTTGGTAAGAAAATTCACATATGAGAGGTCTTGTATTTTGTAAGATCCATAGAGATAAATCAACATTTTAACAGAACAGGTCAGATTAAAAATCCCATAGCTCCAAGAAGTCAAGTGAAGTGGTTCTGTACTTGATATACCAGTACATAGAAATCCAATACAAAATGTAATTCAAGAAGACAGTTTGCTAGCTATTTGCATAGGAGAAAGAAAATGAAAGTGAGGTATGTTTAATTCCTTAATCTTATACAAAAGGGAACTTAAGCTGCTGACAACGTTTTGCTTCTAGCTGAAGTGGATTTCAGTGAAATCAGAATTTTGTGACTGCACTGATAGAATTCAAATTCTTCGCACATGTAAAAGTAGTTTAATTGCATTCCGATTACTTTAGTAACAGATACTGTATGACTGTGTTTACTTTTACCTTTTTGAGATAGCTTCTCAATTACTTTGGTAGTTTCTATGTTCTCTTTTAAGTAGTAAATGAAGAATAAGTGGAATTGTCTCAAAGTTAAGGAAATGAGGTAACAATCACTTGCAAGCAGATAATGTCCTTGGAAAGCTCCATATCCATATGAATAGTTTTGTATCACAAGATTCAAAGAATCTTACCTGAGAATCCATTCTATTAATGCAAATAAACTATTTGCTGAGAATTAATGTAAGCTTTTTTCCTTCTTCCACCCCACAAACCAGACAAAATATACATTCCTTAAATTAGGAGATACTCCTTCAGATCTAAACAGATACATGTGAAAGCTGTATTACTTTGTAGTTTTTCTGGGTCTTCAAATTCCTATATTAAGTGAGATTGCCTCAGATCTCAGATTCTCAGTTTCCCACATAAGAAATTGATTCCTCATAATTTTTTTCCTCCTCAAAGCTTTTTTTTTCTATTTTTCTTTATGTCAATATTAAAATTGTTGTCAAAGAATGGTAGAAAAAGTATGCTAATGTTGCACTGACATTATATAGATCTATGATTGCCATTTTTTTCTCCTCAATATTCAACTTGTGTCCTTACTTAGCACTAGATTCAGCTCTATTTTTTCTTCTTGATTTCATTCACTTTATATTATTGTACTATAGATGTGACAGGCATAAACAACACATAGGATGACATGATATTCAGTAAGAGTGTAATGTGTTGTATAGATTTATAAAAAACAAGTGTTTTCACCTGAACTGTTAAAAAATTCTTGATTCTTGAAATGTTAAATTATTTTACCTACAATGTATTGGTATATATCTAAACAGTCTCAATATTGTCTTTCCTTCTCTAGGAGGACTACTATGTAGTATTGTGTCCTGCTTCTTTGATCACTGTATATATGTGTGTATATATATATCTGTAAACATATATATATTTTTTCTTGAAAAGCTGAATAAAAGTAATATGTGTACTTCAATCAGTTAAAGCAGATAATTTAGTTATAACTGAAATTATAATATTTCTTCTTTTAAGACGCAAGTTTTTGGAATTCTTCCACCTTCAAGCTTTTTGTGTCATCTCTACTCTTACCATACAGATGTGGAAATTTCAGATATTGGGAACAGTGATGTTCTTGGAAAGATAATGTAGTAAGGAGTCAGTAGAACAGAACAGAATGCTGACCTATTATGTAGTTAGCAACTGCCTGAAAGGTTTCACACATATCACTTATAGGTCCCATTGTCACCAAAATCAGGAATCAAACCTCTTAACACCAATGCAGTATTAAGAAGCAGGCACCCCTTTACTGCAGCGCTGGGTGCTCGGTGGCATCTCCAGAAATCAAGCACACCTATGTAGATTTTACTGTTACATTTATACACAAAATTACAAGGTCGTACACTCCCAGTTACAATGATTGGTTAGTAATTTGCATATAATTGTAATATTTGCTGTGTCATCCTTTTCTTTTACTACACATGCACAGGGGAAGGGTCTTCACCTGGGCAAGGGTCTTCTTGACCTGTGGGCATGATTTTTAGTATTACAATGAAGGTAGTTCACTTCAGGACACCTTAAAAGTAAGTTTTGTTGCCAAGTTGGACAGCTGGATATCTGCCTTGCCAAGCTGTCCAATAACTCATCCTATACACAATAGAACCCAGGTGCTCTGGTTATCGTCTGGAGAGTAAGGACTAAGGGTATTATGGTCTATAGCATAGGGACTTCAAGTAACAGTCTTGGATAACAAGCAGCACAGCAATTCATACGTCATTGGTTAATAACTGTTAACATAACTCTAACATGGAGGTTAACTCCTTAAATTCAAAATGCTCTTATAACTGTTACATGAACACAAAATACAGAAAGATTCAGTAAAATCTTAAAATAATCTGCAACACCATGACAAGATAAAAAACCCTCACTATTCTTTTTCTGTTATTTCCCCCCCTAATTCCTTGAATGAAAAAAATAATTTACTAAGAGAAATTATTTCATCTCCCAAGCATTATTGATTGGTCAACCTTTTCTAAGTTCTTGATCTTGTCTGATGTCGTGATTATCTTTTCTCTGTTAACTATGAAGACTGGTTTACAGGACTTCAGTAAAATTAAATTAAATAAATATTTTGATTTTATTGAACAAAATTCTTAATAAGAACAGTCATGTCAGATGACATTTTCATTAGTATGTTCAATTTTGATGAGTTTGAAGCCTTTGATCTTGTTTTCATCACTGTAATGGTTATGATATATTTATAATGTTTTCTGTGTAAGACTTACTGAAAACAAAATGTATTTGTATCTCTTTTTATCACTTTATTTCATTAGAAATTCTGACTAATTTCTTCATCCTGAATCAAGACAAATTCAGTTTGTTTAAATGAGCATTTAGTATAGAGTCTTACCTGCTGTAGAATCACAGCACCACATAAAATGACATGAAGTTTTCTTAAAAGGTCATCGAGCCACTGACTTCCCCAAAGGTAAATATTCTGTGCTTAAGCTATTCTTCATGTTTGACCTGGTCTTCAAAATCTCCACTGACAAGTACTCCTTAACCTCTTTACATAACGTCTTTCCATTACCTACTACCTCTATGTTTGGAAAGCATTTTCAGCAGCATGTTTGTACTATATAATTTTCACTTCAGCTTGTAGATAACGTGATTTAAACCAGTTTACATTCACATTGGCAAAGTTATTGTTATCTAGTGTAAGGCTTATCTATAAAAATCGCCCTTTGACTTTGGTTATTACAGCTTGCTTCTGCTGGGACTTTTTGGTTTCCTGCTAATACCATTACCCTGGGACAACACTTATTTAACTTCACTGGTATTTATTTGGCACTTCACAGTCACCAAGTAAGTTCTGAAGCCCTGGAAAAAAAACAACAAAACAAACCATAAAATCTGTCCCTGCAGTTTTCAGTTAGCACATATATGAAAATTAGAAGTAATATACCTAAGCAAAATATGGCTATGCACTGCACAATGAGAAAAGTTACTTTACCACTTGCAAAGAAAGAACTGCAAAAAAAAAAGCTTGCTGATTGACTTTCTCTCTTATCTTTTCCTACCCACTACAAATTTCAGAATCACTGCTGCTTAAATTCTGTTTGCATTACTAGACTGAAGGGGGGCGGGGAGCGGGGAACAAAATGGTTGAGGTACCAATTTCTTTGTGGAAGTTAATGCCATTTATCACTTAGCTGTGAGTGATTAACAAGTTCTTCAGTGGTTTTGCCACAGGATTGTCATGCCCTTGAGAACAAATTGAGCAGAGGATTCTTTTCACTTTAGATAGATTAAAGCAAAACACCTCTGTCTGAGTTACAAGTCCTAGTCTTCTGTTAGAGTGTGAATGATAATAATGGAGTTATATCAACAGATAATTTGTCCCCAGTGTACATTACATTTCTTCAGTGTGTCATTGTGAATGCTAAAGTAGAACAAGCCAGTCACTTTTAGAAGTCTTAAAAAAACCCACCAAAAAACAACCCCCCAATAAATAAATAATAATAATAATAATAATAAAAAAACAACAAAGCCCCCAAACAAAGCAAATCATCATTTCCAGTAAAGATTCCATAATGAAGAATTTCTTTTGAGAGTCTACTTCAATATCAGGATGTCTTGTACTTCCAGATACCTCATTTAGTTACATCATTTATCCTGTAAAATACTCAGAGGTGCTGTGCTATTAATGTTTTCATCTGAGAAGGAAGGGAAAAAAAAAAAAAGAAGCTTATGCAGTTTTTTGGTGGGAATTTTTACTAGGAGAGTATTAGTGTATTTACTCATCTACTATAAATTGTATTCTGAAAATACAGTTTAACCTGTTCATTTTTCAAGGTCAGGTCGGGAAATATGTCTATACATTTAATTAATTTGATACAGCTCTTTGGGGCATTAGATTAGTTGTTGCACATGAAACAATTGGAGAATGGACAGCAAATGGACATTGATGTCTGTTCTGAACCTGTCTCTTGCTGGTAATGAAGAAGGTAAAGTGAGATATATAAGGATAGAAAAGAACTCAGAAACAGCTTCACTGAAAAAATCAGGTAAAATAGGAACAAACAGATGACACATACAGTGTGCTACAAGCTGTAGTTTGAAGAGTTAGACAATTTTGGAGAGGTTCTGATAGTTATAGTTACTAATCTCTAAAAAGGTGCTGAACTGCAGACCACAAAAAAGAAAAATCTGTAGACATCATCAGGACTAGAAGTTAGCTTGCTGCTTCCATCAGGCTGTTTCTGAACTTTAGTTTTAAAAGGAGTAGTTATTGCAACAGTTTCCTCTGAGACACACAAGGTAGTCAAGCACCAACAGATAGTCAAGAGGAAGATCGCTGTACGATGTTGCACTGCAATTGATTGGTATCTCTTCCTGTACAAGGTACTTTGCAGTGAGTTTTCTCAGAAACAGATTACTTGTGGTAAGCAGGGGAAGTTTCATTCTGTTACGTATAGATTCATTCTGACTATGCTATTTTCATTTCAGTGCTTGTGATCTAAAACCACCTTAATCTGCATAAACTTTTATAATATGTATATATAACATAATATATTAAAATATTTTTATATATTAATATATTTCATATTTTGTAAGATTTTAGCCTGGGAGGGAAATAATTTGCCTAGTGTCATAGTACTTGCACACTTGACTTAGGCTTACAGAATTGTGTCTAGTCTTTAGGAGAAATTAACATGGAAGAAAACAAGTCTTACCATCACCCACCGGTATAGGGGTGTCGTGGTTTAACCCCAGCTGGCAGCCAAGCCCCATGCAGCCTCTCGCTCACTCCCCCCTTACCTAGAGGGATGGGCAGGAGAATCGGAAAGGAATGTAAAACTCAAGGATTGAGATAAGAACAATGTAATAGGTAAAGCAAAAGCTGCGCACACAAGCAAAGCAAAACAAGGAATTCATTCACCACTTCCCATGGGCAGGCAGGTGTTCGGCCATCCCCAGGAAAGCCGGGCTCCATCATGTGTAACAGTTACTCGGGAACATAAATGCCATAATGCTGGATGTCCCCATTTTCCTTCTTCCCACAGTTATATATTCAGCATGACCTCATATGGTATGGAATATCCCTTTGGCTAGTTTGGTTCAGCTGTCCTGGCTGTGTCCCCTCCCAATGTCCCGCGCCCCCCCAGCCCTCTCACTGGCAGGGCCCAAGAAACCAAACAGTCCTTGACTGAGTATAAACATCACCCAGCAACAACGAAAACCATCAGTGTGCTATCAACATTATTCTCACATCAGAGCCAAAACACAGCACAGCACCAGCTACTGAGAAGAAAACTAACTCAATCCCAGCTGAAGCCAGGACAAGGGGACATCTCCAGGTTTTAGCAGAAAGAAAGGCTCTTTGTTCTCTTTTTTCCTCCTTCATGAACTTAGTCATTTGTTTTGACAGAAATTTTGTAGCATGAATGACTTAATGAGCTACTTTCCAGAAGCAAAATGCTAAAAATTTCTTTGTTATACACAAGAAATGGCAGTTCAGGCTTTATGTGAGATCGAAGGGGTCAATCTAGGGCAAGTCTCTAGTGGGTTTGTTTCAAAATAATCATTGAGCTTTAGGCTTTTTTAGTGATAGCAGATACATTTTAAAATGCAGTGTATGAATAAGCAATGTTCATGTATACCACATCAATCAGCCCAGAGGCTCAGAAGTCAAAATTAGTGTTTAATGTTTACACAGAGAATCAACTAAGAAGTGTACTTACTATACTAATGGTCTTAACCTAAGCATCACTATTAAGAAATCACACTATCTCATATAGCCTGGGGAGACACTAAACTGTGATATAAATAATATTTGCTTTATAAATATAATCACTGTTGAATAACAGAAGTAGAACAGATTAAATAAGATGAAACAATATACTCTTTATCCTAAAACCAAGAAGGTCTTTTATCTAAAGTAGCCAAAAATTTAATTGATTTAATGAGTTTCAGAAGCTAAACCATTTGCACATATTAATGAATTTCTGGAAGATTTCATGTAATATATCTGGTATGTATGTACATAAGAACAACCATCATTATTCCCTTGCACTTAATAATTAAACTATTATGGCTATGTTGTGGTCGGCAACACAGCTGCTCACTCACTCCCCACCAGTGGGATGAGAAGAGAATCAGAAGTGCAGAAATGCAAAAACTCATGTGTTCAGATAAAGACATTTTAATAGCTATTAGCTGCACATGCATGTAAAGCAAAATAAAGAATTTGTTCACTGCTTTCCATGGGCAGGCAGGTGTTCAGCCATTTCTAGGAAGGCAGGGCTCCATCACATAACTGTTACTTGGGAAGACAAATGCCATAACTCTGAATATCCTCCTTCCCTTCCTCCTTCCCTGTAGCTTTTATTGCTGAGCACATCATATGGTATGGAATATCCCTTTGGCCAGTTGGGGTCAGCTGTCCCAGCTGTGTCTGCTCGCAGCTTCTTGTGCACCCCCAGCATAATTGCTAGCAGGACAGTGTGAGAAACAGCAAAGGCCTTGATGCTGTGTAAGCACTGCTTAGCAGTATCTAAACCATTGGTGTGTTATCAAGACTGCTTTGGTCACAAATCCAAGACACAGCACCGTATGAGATACTGTGAAGAAATTTAACTCTTATCGCAGCCAAAACCAGTACAGGCCGGAAAGATAGAGCTAATCAGAAAAACACGCTATGATTATATATATTCAAAATTCACACTTCACAGTAATTTTCAAGTTGTTTTCTAGCTCCATCTATATTCCAGTCCAGCCTGAAGTGAGTCTGTTCTAAGACAGATGCTGTTCTGTTGCTTTACTGGAGTACTGAGATGAATCTAGAACACCTTCAGCTGTTGGCTACATAGCCTGTGCTCTCATGGCACAAGCCTCCATGATGCTGGCATGGTACATATTCTGAGTGAGAGAAATTACATTTAATTTAATTCAAATTCCCTATTGTCTGATACACTTTTCTACTTTTCTTTTCATATACGTATTCTCCTGTCTTCTATGTGCTTCCCTTGAGTTAGTATTTAGCTTTCTTCTGTAAGCAAATATAGTCTGTCATGCCACTCAGCCTTGAGCATTGTTCTACAGGGGATGCAAGCATTTATTTTAAAAGAGCGATGGGATGGCTGTAGATGAACCTAAATAACAAGTAGTCACTAATTGTCTCATTTCTGCATTGGTACCTCTTACCCGCACCATTTTTTGGAACCTGATACAGAAGTACGTTACTTTTGTTATGCTGTAAAGTAATCCTGTCTTTGGTGATTGCCTATTTTAATAGAATTGATTTTGATGAAATGACAAAAGCTAACTACAGCACTAACTTTCTTCCTTTGCTATTTTATATGCCAAATTCAACCTTGGTTTAACACTGTTGATTGTAAATACATGACAGTAAGGGTGAACTAGGTTTATTATTCTGAACAGCTATTTGAGAGTGGAAAAACTACCACATGACTTTCAAAACTAGATCTAGAAGGTTTAGTTTGTTAAGTAAAACAGAAAGCAATGTCCATATGTGCATGCAATGAAGGCAGAAAGCCAAAGAGCTTTGTTTAGCTAGCTCTAAGTGTAACCTTTAAATCTGCTGAGTGTAAGGTGCAATATTAGACTTACTGTTATGTTCTAAGAAGTTTTGTCTGCATTCCTAAATTTCTCATGTAACAAACTGTTTTGATCCATGACAAACAAGTACACATCTGAGACCTCCCTGTGTGATGAATTGAAGGGCTTCTCATGCAGAGCATCTAAATAATCAGGAATATAAATCACTGAAGTTTATTCTTGCTCCCTGACAGGTGAAATCTGCAGCATGGGAGATCTTCTTAATTCAGCTTAATGAAGTCTTCCACACACTACCTAACTCATATCCAGGCTCTTAAAGCCACTTGCTTTTTGAGTATTTCCTGATACTAATCATCTAATCCAGTCAGTAAAATCTGCTTAACTCCTTGGTGCCAGAGGGATAAACCTGTCAGGAGACTCAGACCCAAAGAAAAATTTGGTCATCTCCCAGTTACGTATCACAGAACTTAGTTTTTAGTTATCCAATTCCAAATAGAACCTGTTCCTGAAAGGTGGTGTCTTGATATTCTTTGTAAAATATATGGAATGCTGAATGCCTCAGAGACAGAACGTAAAAAAACCTGTATGCTGACTGTGGAAACAATCTAGAGCTATCCAAAGGGAAGACCTAAATACAATAGTATATCTGCACTCTCATCTTTCTCTAGAGCTCTGGGGCTACAAGGAGAGAATATCTGTTCACTTGCACACAAAATGCACTTACAGTTACTAACTGAGGGAGTTAAGCAAGGCTATTTCTAAAATGTGATTTATGAAGAAGACAGCAGTGGTTCATTATTGTAAATCAACTTAGCATTTGCAATGGCCATACACAAAAGGACCATAAATAGGTCCCCATCAGTTGAAGAGAAGCACATTTCCAAGGGAAAATTACAGGGTGTTTCATACCCAAAAAAAGAAAACAACCTCCTGCCAAAGCTGCTACCACCACCACCACCAGTTTTGGTTGGACTTGATGATCTCAAAGGTCTTTTCCAACCTAAATGATGCTATGATGCTGTGATTTTAACAACAACTAAAAAAAACCCCCAAATTTGAAAACTTTAAGTCACTCTACCTTCCTTACAGAAAGACTGCCACTAGGGAGAAAGAATTAAAAGTTTATTAAAGAAAAAAAAGTAATTATAATTTGGCACACATAAGTTCAGCTGCAATTTTGAGGCATTCATGTCTAAGTAATGGCCTAGAATTCAGTTGCTTGGAAATAGGTGACACCTGGTAGATCCTAAAGTATGTCACCTAGTCTCTTGTTTGCATTTTAGAAGGGCTAAAAGTGCTCCACAGGTCCCTTTGCCTACATATGGAGAAGTATCTAAGCTTCCATTACAGTCAACAGAGATCAATCAAGATTGTGATATCTGGCCAGTCACTGGAACAGGCTCCTCAGGGCAGTGAGCACGGCACCAAGCCTGTCACAGTTCAAGGAGTGTCTGGACTATGCTATTAATCTTATCATTTAGTTTTAGGTAGCCTGTGACGAGCAGGGAGTTGAAGGTATGAAGGGAATTGGTCCCTTCCAACTTGAGATACTCTATAAGTCTATGTTCTAATTGCTTCAATATAGGTATTAGTGCCCTTTGAGGCTTCGTAAGTATCTGGGGATTGGAGATATCATAGTAGAGAAAACTGTACCTCCTGGAGTGTCAGGTGGAGGCCAGGTAAGGAGGGATGAAGTAGATCATCTTAAATGTCATAGATTTCTATAAAGGAACAACTGAATGGAGTCTTTTAACAAAGTAATCACTAGAGGTATGGACACCTACAATTTGGGTCTCCATGATCCGAAGATAAATCTCCATCCCAGGAATCTGCTGTTTTCTTTGATAAGCTGTATTCATCTGAAAAAGGGAAAGCACCATACTCTTTGACCTGGCCCCATGGAATTGTTAATGAATCTAAATGAAACTGATTTGGGTTTGGGGGGATTTTGGTTTGGTGGGGTTTTTTGTTGGTTTGCTGGGGTTTTTTTGGCTATTGCTCATTTAAAATATTTGCTATAAAACCTTCCTGAGAAAAGGAGTGAAAAATTTAGTTTTCCTTCATTTCTGTCATTAGTGCTTGGGGGAGCAGTGTCATATTATCTAGGGACACCTTATTGCAGCCTTTCAATGCTTAAGGTGGGCTTACAAGAAAGAGAAAGACTTTTTACCAAGGCTTATAGTCACAGGACAAGGGTCAACAGTTTTAAACTGAGAGATGATAGATTTAGATTGGCTACAATTAAGACATTTTTTACAATGAGAACAGGGAGACTGGAAGAGGTTGCACCGAGAAGTTGTTGGTGCCCTATCATTGGAATTGTTCAAGCTCAGGTAGAATGGAGCTCTGAGCAAGCTGATCTAGTGAAATATGTCCCTGCCCATAGCAGGGGATTGGACTGGACTAGATCTCTAAAGGTTCCTTCCAACCAAAGCCATTCTATCATTCTATGATTCTTCCTTGCTCAGTCAGGGGTTGTTTGTTTGTTTGTTTGTTTTGCTTTAAAAAATTGTTTTCGTCCTTTCTACCCCAAAGAAATAACACTCCAACATGAGAGACAAAATGGCATTTCATCTGTTAAGCTGTTTTATAAAAAGCAGATTTAGTTGACGACGTAGTTGTTTTTCATCTATGTGGCTAATGTTGACACAACTGACATGCTCTGTGCTTAAGAAGAACTAGTTGTTCTTCACCAGATATACAGATTCTGAAATGAGTTAGCTATCACTTAACTGCATAGGCAGAGAGAGCAGTGGGAACTGAAACCTTTGAAGTTCTTTGGATGACAAAAATTGATATTGGTATTTATCACCTAACCTCAGTAGTCTTTGCAGCCACCCTAATCATAATACTAAGGTTTGGCATTGGCCATGTATGCAGTAGATACAGATTGTGGTGAGTATTGTTATTATTTGTAGTTTTGTCCTCTGTGTACGGGGTTAAAATTCTTAATATTCTTATTTCAGACTGTTACCTCACTATTATTTTCTGAAGTGCTTTTTGTGACATACTGAGTCTTGGTCAATGGCATTACATCGAACTAAGGAATGCATAGGAATGTTCTTTAAACTTCCTGTTTCTATCTTTCTGTAATTTTAAGAATAATTCTGAAGATATTTACAAAAATAAGTTGGCCAGTGTTGTCGATTACTTTGAGAAGTGTTGTTATTACAGAGGGAAATAGGTTAAGAAGCAACATGCAGAAAACCAACTACAGCATCTTTTGATTATGATAAATTTAATATTATATGTTTACAGAACTGATTTGAAATAAATGGTGCAAGGCCTAAAATAATAATTACTTTGATGTATCATAAGTAATTTTCTTTTAAATTTTCCTGAGAAAGGGAAAACTGTGAAAGATACTTGTTTCTGGGAAATCATTTGTCAGGAGTGTTTTTTTATTTTTCAGTGCATGAAAGGATTTTTTTTTTATTATCACAGAAAACCTTGTTCATATGCTACAGATTTTGACTTTACTCAGAAACTTATTGCCTGTATTGTGTGGAACAGTTGTCTCTTTGGTCTTCTAGTGGTGCAAAGTTTGGCTGCAGGCAAGTAAACACATAGCTGTTACCTGAAAAGGTTGAATCATATTTGACACAAAGGCTTGCCATACATATTATATGTATAGTGTTAAACATTCTTATGGCTTTTTTTGAGTAATTTCTGATGTTTTACTTGTCATAAAAAATGCTGTAGAAATATTTTTAAATAAATTGAAAATTATATTGCATTCATTAAGGCTTGACCTATGGGAGTAAACTGAGGAGGACCTGGTCCCTGATCCAAGTATGTGTCTGTCAATTTTGTTAACATAGTCTCTGGTGTGGTTTTAAGATGTTCTAATTATTCCCCCAGGAAGGACCAAGTATGTTTCAGAGTTTAGCACAGGTGAAAAGTATTCCTCAGTGAAATTTGGAAGTCACCATCCTGTTTTGGGAGCAAGAAACTTTAGACTTTAGTCCTACAGGTGATTGAACATGGAACAGCAATTCCCACCTCTACAGTTAGTTTGAATTTTTTTTTTTTTTTGGTTACAAAGAACCTTTCAACCTTTATAGTTTCTCTGACATATTGAAGGAAACAAAATAAGATCATACTGATTATTTTCCTTGTGATTTATTTTAGGATTCCAATATTAGCCCAGATACTGATAAACTTTTGATGTTAACTTTTCTCTTAGATCTGTACATCACTAATTTTACATATTAATCAAGAATTTAAGCTCCAGCTTTGTAAAAAAATCTGTCTTTAGGGTGGAGGTTCCAGGAAGTACTAATTTTTCTGTTGTTCTTTTCTCCTTTGATAATAATAAGCTTTTAGCTCTATGTACTAAAGCATGTCTTCAGGCATCCCAAGTGCCAGAGACCATAGAAAAGGCTGGAGCAAGGGAGATGAGTAGGTACATCCTGAGGGTCCTGGTAGACACCAAATTAAGCAGTGCAAAGGAAACTACGTATCCTAGGCTGCATTAGGCAAAGCATTAACAGCAGGTCAAGGGAGGTGATCCTTCTCCTCTGCTCAGCACTGGTGAGGCCACACCTAGAGTCCTCGGTCCAGATTCAGGCTCCTCAGTGAAAGAGAGACATTGACATACTGGAGAGAGTCCAACAGAGGGCCACTAAGATGTCGAAGGGTCTGGAGCATCTGTCATGTGAGGAAAGACTGAGAGAGCTGGGACTGCTGAGGCAGGAGAAGAGAAGGCGTAGGGAGGTTCTCAACCATGTATACAAATACCTGAAGAGAGAATGGAAATGGTATGGAGTCAGGCTCTTTTCAGTGGTGCCTTGTGACAGGACCAGAGGAAATGGGCACAAATAGAAGGCTGTTGTGAACAGGAAGTTCCTTCTGAAAATGTAGAAGCACTTTTTAACAGTGACAATGATAGAGCACTGAAAGAAGTTTCCCAGAGATGTTATGGTGTCTCCGTCCTTGAAGATAATCAAAATGCCCTTGAACAAGGGGATTGGACCAGATGACCTCTGGAGGTCCCTTCCAACTTCAGCTGTGATTCTGTGTTTCTGTGTTTCTGTGATGTGGTTTCCCCTTTTTTTTGTCTAAAAATGTTTCAGTGTTGTAGTTATACGTCAGTGTTTACAATAGGCAGATAATCTTTGTGGACCTGTCTACACTTCTGACTAAGCCTCTGGAAAACACTATAAGCTGTTTCCCCATCAGGTCTATGGGAAACTACTGTTTGTCTTCTTCAGTTTAAACACATAAGCAGTGTTAACATTCTAAAAAACCAGCCAAGACAAATGAAAACACAAAACCAACAGCAAAGGAACTATGTAACTTTATGATCCTATAAAGTTGCCTAGCAATAGTGTAGTGTTTATGATAACTACCTAGTAAATAATGAGTTAGTATTACACTCCACTGCAATTCTGCCTTCCACCTTCTGCCCCCAACAGAAGGAATGAACTATATGGAGTATGCTAATTATGTTACTTAATATACTTTTGAAAGCTGCATTGCAAGAATTTAGTCTGTGATAGGTAGATACACATAATGTACCTGGTAAAGGTAGAGGAAGGAAGAGGCTGAATGAGGGAACAGAAATGAAACTGCTTCAGTGTGCCGTGATTTCCTCGAAAAGCTGTAGGCTTTCCCAAACTGAAAAAAAGGCTGTCAAAGACCTTATTGATTTCATACTTCAAAAGGCAATAGAGTGCATTTAGTCAAATAAGAAGTGTGCCAGGGGATGTTGTAAGATGGAATATTTTCCATTAATTAAGAATGTAGTCACTCATAAGCTACCAGAGATTTAGCTGGACTTGAATTAATTCCTGAATGCATTTACTTAATTAAATCCTGTTCAGTGTTACTTTGCCACAGTATCACTAATTTTGGTTCAGATAGGGGTTAAGGTGATTTAGCATTATGAGAAACATCTAGAAGAAAATATTTCCTTCTGATTTTAGAGGTACAATGCATGTATTTTTGTTTTTAAGTGAATGCCAAATTTTAAACAGAAACAGGGAAAAGATAAAAAAAAATAATTTTAAAGAGGGGTAATAGATTCTTAGGACTGTGTCAGCCTTAGCTTTTGAGAAATATCTAGACATTGGAGAATGTCAGTGTCACAACAAAATCAGAATGAAAAGTAAATCGATAAAGTCTATCCTTAGCCTTAAGTATTTGTATAAAGATATTCTAAGAGGAAAGCAAAACTGTGTAATTTGATCTATTCTGAATTTATCAATAGATGGAATTTTATGAGGAAACCTTAGATTGCCTTAAATATCTACATATACCTCAACTACCTAAAGATATGTATTAGAACATGATTGTCATCCTCCTGGGTAAAATTTTTTTCCAGCTCTGTTCATGAATGATAAATAAGCATCTTTAGATAAATCGGATATTTACTACTTAAGTGGAATCCCTCCTGAGGGAAAGGAGATACCACACCTGTAGTTACAACTAAGAATATACATATTTTCATACATACAGGAATTAAGAGAAATAAAATAAAAGCAAACTTAAAATATTTGACAGATCCAGAGTTGAAGGGATACCAGGCACTTCAGCAGTGTTAGCTACAATATTTCCAGCTTCAAGCAAGGAAGCTTGCATGATTATCTGAATATTGTCCTACTATAAGCCTGGGAAGATCATCTGAAAACATAAAAGGGTTATATGTCTGGGTATTTCAGTTCTTGGTGAAAAAACAGAACAGTGTGAAAAGTCTCCCATTTCAATTATTTATGAATATAAACAACAACAACAACAACAAAAGTGGGCCACCAAAGTGTTTGAACTCCAGCATTATGATCACTCAAGTGCCTGGCATATTTCCTGTCCAGAATGTGCCACTATCTCCTTCTGAGATCTCTCCTAGACTTCCCTCTTGAGAAACAAAACTGTAAGATATATTTATAATATATTTGTGAAAGTGTGATATATTTGTGGGTTGGATGATACAGATTGAAAGGTAGCAGGAGTACTCCCTTGGACAGAGGAATGCAGATGTTCTACCATGGTCATCAGTTCAGGCATAGTCTCTCTAATTCATGCTCAATAAATAGTATCAGATTTCTGGAGAGTAGTATAGGCTGTCTGAAGAATGTTGGTATTAAGGTGTAGCGATCTTCATTCAATAAATTAAACAAGTAGATCCATTAGCACTGGATTTTATAAAGCCTGGTTTCCATTGACTTTTATTTGTAGCTCAGTGACTTTGGTCTCTAAGAACATACAAGGTATGAAGGAAGCGTGCTTTTTTAATTATTATTTCTGGAACTCATTTATTGAGTTCCTCACCACAGCAAAATGTCATATGTCATTAGACATAAGAACATGCTAGCTTTTTTTCACAGCTAGAATATTAACCTGGTATGTCCATTTATTCACCCTGTTGTTTTAATTGAATTTGATGCTTCTGGAGGACACTGTATAAGCAGATAAAACTTTTGTCACAGGAATCCTTGCAAAAACAAACTTGTAAAATTAGCTGGAGGTACAGCTGCCTGTTACAATAGGTTAACATCACTATGTGGAAATTTTAAAAACTATTAGAGTTTCCTTATGATTTGCATGTATATGCATGGAATTACGTGAGCATATTAAAGAGTTTTTTGCATGCCAGAAAGCCTTCAGTGTCACCCAACATTACTGAAAGACTTTTCCTTCAGCCTGATTTGTGTAACACAGACTCTCCGAAGGAATGTACTGGTTTAATCTTAGAACATCGAGTGTGCTGCAGAGTTAAGGTACTGACTGCTTAAGGTTACCCAAGGACTGATTTACAGTTTCAGAATACCCTTGTGAAGAGTAGAATATCATGTTACCATAATTGCTGCTGAACCACAAAAAAATTCAAGCTAGATTAAGGTAATTGTAGATATAATGCTTTACTAATAACACTCAGAATAGTCAACACCAATATAAGTATTTGTAAGAGGGAAGGGGTGCAGAAATGAAAGAAAATCTGTTTGTTTACAGGAAGTACTTATCAGATATCTCAGTCTTCTTTGTTCTAATGAGTTGCTGTGTCCCTCCTAAGAAGGTAGTAATTGGGATTCCTAGCTACATGTCCCAGTTTGAATTATTTGTTAATATTTATCCTAAAATAATTTTAGGAGCCTGTCTTGAAGAGCTGCTGTCATGGAACACATTCAGCATCATGTCTTAGACCCCACATTCAAGAAGAATTGAATCCTAAATCATACCCTTTCTCCCATTATTTTTGGAATATCCTATTAATCTCTTACAGCCTATATCCCCTTTGAATTCTTCTAGTGGGTCACAAAAATGTAGTCTTTCATCTAAAATTTCCTCTTTTCTCTATCTTGGAGATAGTTGTGCCAATTTCTTAGCTAAAGTAGGTACTGGTTTATGTCTTTAGGAAAGAAGATGTCTTTTTGTTAGAACAGGAAGTACAGTCACCTGCACTTAAATGGCTAACAAGTAAACCTGTATTTCAATGGCGTGTAAAACTCATTTTTACATAGGTTAATTTTTAGGTAAATAGGGTTATTTTTCCCTTTGGTGACTGTTTGCTGTGTTTCAGCGTGACATATACCTTGCACTGAACTATATTGTATGATAAACTATATATTTATTATATAAACACTAAATAATGTAAATGTTACCAGTTCATGACTACTTTATGACCAAGTATGTCTGTATTACTAAATAAAATGAGGCCAGAGACTACTCTTTGGCCACAAGTTAAGTGGCACATTCCACACACATTTATGCTGTCTAAGCCCTGGCAATGGGTCTTTCCTGTGGTTCCTTTGGTGCCCTCCAGCCCTAACATTTAGCGTCGTTTAAGACACTTGTCTTTTTTTCCAACTCAAAGTCTATGAGATAAAGTGAAGTTTCTGCTTGCCAGAATGATGTTTACACAGCATAAAATGTTTGGTGTATGTTGTATTTCTTTAGCATGTGACATGAAAATAACATGGAGGTGGTTGTAACAGTGTTGAAGCACTGTATGGGGTGGAGTAGACAAACCTGATGCAGTGTTAGAAACAGCTCCTCTCCATGGCTATCTTTTGAACCATTGTCTCAGAAGCCTTAGTGACGCAGGCTACATGTGCCAGGGAGCTTTCTAGCACTTTAAAAATATGAAAATTCATTGATCTAATAATTAAGATTTTCCACCGTGTTGTTTAGCAAAATGTACAAAGCCATTGTTAACAGACAAAAATTAAAAACAATCCAAACATGAAACCAAAATAATTTAAAAATAAAAGAAAGGAATATATTATGTTTCTTACTAGGCTTTTATTTTTGTTGAAGGTGTTTCTTTGCAGGGCATCAAACTCTTACTATGTACTATGTTACAAGAATGCAGTTGGCATCCTCATTATAGCTGTAAATAAGTATTATAGAGTTTCTGGATATTGGGCTGTATAGAAAACACGATTGCAGTCTATTCCATTATTATTTTTAGGGATCTTCTGGAGAATTGGAAGCAACTTCATTATGTTAATTGTACAAATATTCTTGTCAGTGACCTTAGTGCTTTTAAAAACCCATACTCCTAGAAGAATTAACTGAATAATTTGAGTTTTATGAAGACCTTTATCTAAAATTTTCTTTTTTTTTTTTTTTTTTTTTTGTCTCCATGTTAGCAGAAACACTCAAATGATTATTTTTTTTCTCCTGGAACAGTATGAACAGAGAAAAGGAGTCAGTTGTAGCATGATTTTATTTTTCTTAGTAGATAATTATAACAGCAGTAGAAAACCATATTTTCCCAAGTTTTGTCTAAGGTAATTGTCCAAAGTCTGGGCATATGTAACTGAACAGTTGTTTTGTGGTTTGTTTTTTTTTTAATGGGGCATTAAGGAAGTGACAATGAGGATTGTATTTCTGTCACAGCAAACTAAGTTATTTTGTAACTGGGGAATAAATTTGTGTGGAAACACATTTTACCCTCCTAAACATGTGTTTGGGTATCTATGAAGAAAATAATTTTGACCTTAGTATTATTTTCATTTCTAGCAATAATAAAGCATCTGTTTTGGCCACAACATTTCAAGATAGGTCCAATGTTTTGGCACTTTCAGAAGAGATTGCCTCCAACCAACCAGTAAAATTGTTCAGGGAAAATATTTCTACAACTTAACCTAGCGAATAGATGAACTGCAATTCACACAGTTCTGTTTTGTGAGTGTATGTTCACGGAACCTGTTTAAGTGTCCTACCCTTCTAGCAGTTCCATAGAGGACAGTTTTCCTTGCCGCATGAAAACCTAGTTCTGGTATACAGTCAACAATAAAAGTAATAGAAAGCAGTACTGGTTCTGAAACCTGATATGCTGTTCCACTAATATAACGTACTAAAATTGCATCAATTCCATTTTATTGGTTTCCTTCTGCAGAAAATTACTTGCTCATTCTACCATTACATCTTGCCTAAGAATTCAAAAAATTGCTCAATGAATATCTGCAACTGTGTTAACTTAGATGCAACTGTATTACCTCAATTTAAGGCATGATCACTGTACAATGCCACTTTTACAGAACCAGACGATACTGTAACGTAAATTTTCTAGTATAAATGAATATACATTTCCTAGGTGAATGAAGATATATATCTATGTGTGTGTGAAAACATGAAAACGAAGAAACTTAGGAATTCCGATATAGTTCTAAACCCTAGTTGATTAAAAAGCCAGTTGATTAAAAGAAGGTATACTCTTCTGGCAGAACATGTTCTTTGTGTAACCCTTGGCATCAATGATTAGAAGAGAATTTTCAATGCAGAAGTCTGCATAAGCTTCTCTTCTACATAGTTCTGTTCTTTTTTCCATTCTGTTTTCCCTTATCCCTTTCTCTGCCATAATCACTGTAGTAGCTGAGAATCACACTGATTCTGTCATACATGTAGTCTCACTCTTTCCCTGGTGACAAAATATATACAATGCAATGCACTGGATTTAAAAAAAAAAAAAAAAAAAAAAAAAAAAGACATATACTTTATGTTTGTTTCTGTTATAGGAGGCAAGATCAATCTGAGGTGGAAAGGTTAAATTTTAATGATGATCTTAATTTACTTAGAGTCTTCATGCTAGTTAGTACCTCAATAAAATGTAAGAAGACATTGCATACATGAGCGATGTTTTCTGTTTTCATATAATGTTGTCTTAAACCACAAACCCAAACAAAAACATCAACACAAAATAAAACAAAAAACATATTGCTAGTTTTCTTCACCCTTGCCATTTTAGTCAGTCCTAAGAATTAAAGGCTAGACTACTGAGCTTCTTGAAGATTAAGTCGAAGATTTTGAAATTATTTTAATCTCTCTATCATATTTAGGCAACAGAGAATAAGTATGACACAATCCCTGTATGCACCTATTTGGTCAGGTTCCAATTACTTGTTTCTTTAGTCCTTTGGCTAAAGGACTCATCATCCTTTATATATAGTTACTAAACTTAACATCACCCTTTATATATAGTTACTAAACTTTCATATGTTCTTTCATATGTTCAAACATTTGTATGTACTTACTAAAAATACCAAAGGAAAGTATATCTAAATAAACCAGACAAATTAATACCTTAAAAATGTTACTAAAAGCCTGAAAATAAATAAATTTAAGAAAGCTCAAACTCAAAAGTGCTAAGTAGGTGTAAGGTAAATCTAAGATATATATACTATAGTTACAACCCAAGTATGTCAGAAACAAAAGGAACAGAAGGCTAGATGGCTAAATGTGTTGTCCTTGGGTATAGGACCCCAAGAAGTATTAACCTTCTTTTCTTATGTTAAGTAATGTTCATATTATTATTTAACAATATACGATATATAGGATCCTTAATAAAGTAGGAATACTATAATCTACTAGTTACTATAGCTTCAAGAACATGTACATCATGGTTATGTTTACTGAATATCGTATTTTGCTATCAAAAGAAGCTACTAGTTTATAACATTCTGACTTGCATATTCACACTACTTTATGTAAACCCAGTCTTGCTAACTTCTTTTCTGTTACAAATACTGATTTTGTTTTGTTTGTGTGATTAAAACAGAAATTTAACTTGAATTGATTTCAGGACTTGCCTCTTCTGGCACATCCTGTTCTCTGGTTAGGAGAAAACCAGTAACTTGTAATTCCCATTTGTTCCTAGTAGAAGTTGAACATTTTATTTTGTCAAACTTACTTATTATTGTTATTACTGGAATACTTACTTTTCCTTTAATTATAATCTAGCCAGACAATATTAAGACAAGAGGACAGATCAGAACTTTTTGAGCATGAATAGCATGAATGCTTCTGGTCACATATATCAGAACTTGCTATGTTCCATCTGAATAGCGGCAAAAGTGTAAGTAATTGACTACAGTCAAAGAGGGAATTGAATGGGATTGTCTCTTGCAGGTAGGGATCTTAAAGAAGGCTGACCTACTTTGTACAACCTTCAGGATATTTCCCTCTTCTTACGAGCCTATTTTCTGTGTAATATGAAAATAGCATCAGTTAGCTATTCATCAATTCATCATCTTTGGAAAGATCTTGTAAAGATTCAGGACAAGTTGATGAAAGTAATATACTCCTATGTATTAAAAAAGAGACGTAGTTTTCTGTCTTCTGCAGTTGCCTGGCATTTAGGTCTCTTCTAAATCATTAATTATTTAGGTAAATACTAAGCAGCATCAAAGTTAAAATTGTTCTAACACTCTACAGTTAAAAAGTCTTTTAGAAGAAGCATGCTTTCTATTCCAAGGTACCGAATGTTTCTTTGAAAGTGTTAACATTCATTCCTGTTTTCTTGCTGTGTAACCCATGTGAGAACAAGTTAGTTTATGATTGATAATGCTTAGTTGGTTGGAGAGATTCAGGAAGATAAGAATGTACACCTTTCCTAAATTTGCGGACGTAAGTCAATCAGCCTGCAGCATGCTAATACTATTTCAAATAGACATCCACACTAGATTTAGATTCTTATGGGGTATGCTACTTCTTTTCTATTAGAAGAGCATGAAGGTTCCCTTTGATTTGCTTCTTTATGGCCATGTTCAAAAATGGAACATTAGATACTGGATTGTACATGGTTAGGGCTAATAATTTAGGCAGTGTGAGTTTGAACTATTATATGCTTGGTTGTAACTTCTTTGTTGATGCCATTGTTGTCTTTATCAACTGGAATGTCAGAGGATTCAACAATTAACCAGAAGATTTGTGAAGACCCATATCTGACCAAAACATATTAATAACTGTGTATTGAGGTAGAATTCCTCTCTCTATTTAGACTGTTATGGCTACAGCAATGACCATAACTGCTGACAGCAATTTTGACAACAGAAAAATAGTAGGGAAAAAAACTTAAAAGGATGTAAATGAGCCAGGACAAATCACTATGCGTATAGTTATCTTATGAAATCTAATCTTAAAATAGAGTCAATGCTGTTACAAAAATGGTGTGGCCAGCTCAAGCAAGAGACAAAAAGTTCTTCAGATTTATTGTGTGAATAGCCTGTCATCTTCTGAAATGCAGCCACACCCACATTAAAAATCCGAATCAAGAAAAAGAAAAGAAAAAATAATAGAATTAATTTGTCAATGTATATGCAGTGATTGCTTCAATATTTGGTTGTTTAAATGAATCAAAGGTTCAACATGACAATTCACTATTTACTGTTTTGTATAGCTCTGTTTTGTAAAATTTCCCAATGAAATGTCAACAGCACTCAGAAAAACTGGTAATTGAGAGTGCCACAGAAAATTGAAAATTATTCTCTTACAGTAAAAGCTATCCAGCCTCTCACAGACAGGCCTTAACAGCCTAAACAGCAGAACAGCAAGCACTACATTACCTGAAAGTGCAAAAGGTGATACACCATGGCTGTAACAAATGATGTAGTCTTAAAAGCACTTAAAAGCACAACAGGGCTTGCTTGGACATGAAAAATAGATGTCCTCTTCTGAAGAACCATGTATTTCAAAATGTATAACCTACAAGGCAAAGTTTCGGCATTTTTTGTCCCTTAGCTTTTAAAAGGAAGTTAATTGAAATATCCCTGATATTTCAAATCAGTATTGCTTATTTTAAATGCTTTGTTTCAGGTCCGGTTCAAGTATGACAGATTCAGATATGCTGTCCTTTTTACACAGCAGATCATTTGCAAGAAAACCTGTTCAGTAAAAATAACTTCAAAGAACCTGAATGCATTGTAAGCAAAATGTTCTTGTGTAGAAGAAATATGTTTGTTAACGGGTACACACTCAAAATTTTATTTAACTGAGCCATACACCAAGTTAAACACATTATTGTTTTATATTATACTGCCAAGCTCTATAACACATAGATAAACATAGTTTCTTTGAGCCCTTTCATGCATTAAAGACATTTCATCTGGCAACGCATGCATTCTTCCACTTTTGTGCTTGCAGGAAAAGGGGAATGGCTGGAAGGAGGGTGAAAAAGCAACAGTGGAATAAATGTCCAGTTATTTGTACCCTAAATGTGTCTTAATGGATGTGCCACCCCTGAGATGTCCTCATAAACGGGATAGTACAGTTCACTGATTAAAATCAGTAAAAATATATTCTCTGAGAATTTCATGGAATGTACATTTTAAGTGCAACTGATTAAATCAATTTCTGTCTTGAAGAGATTAGTTTGTACATTACCAGCCCAGCCTCTGTTATGATTTGCATGAGTCAAAGGAGCCAGGAACTGGAAAAATCTCCTCAGCTGGCTACCATGTCCCTGTCCTTCATTCATAGTTTCAGTACGAAGGAACAGGAAGGATCATTGCTGAAGTGCTACTATTTTCTGGTTAAGATTAACTGAAGAAATGTTTTTTGACTCATAATACTTCTAAAGTAGCAGAAGTAAAGTGCTAACATTTAAGCTTGCTGTAAGGATGCTTGTCTGCATATAAATTCTTTGCCTAAAAGATCTTCTGCCCTTGTACAACTGGCAGGATAGTCCCTCTGAAACTCCAAGTTGGGTTTCTGAATCTGGTAGCATGATGTAAAGTTTCTGTACCAATGTCCTTAGGTTCAGCAAGTACAAGGTTCCTAATAGACACATACGGATGCACAAAAAATATACACACATGACTGGGCTACATGAATTAGCACAGGCAGAGAACAGGGTCTTACCAACACACCCATAAATACATAGCACTCAACAAACACGAATGTCATGGTTGGCCTGTTCCTGTTCCTGTTTTCCAGCTGATCAGGGTTGGAGTCTGCTGGGGGAATGTATCCACACAATATGGAGCACATCTATGGATCTAATCAGTAGCTGGTCCCAAGATGCTGTAGTCTCCCACGTTACTGCCTCCTGGACATATGAACCCCAGAGGTTTACAGTTCCACTGCAGTTGCTACACTTAGACCTCTTAGGCTATTTGCCATCTGTTCCAGCTTGAACTAGCATTGGCATGTTTCCATTCAGAACAGAGTAGATATCCACACAGTAGATAGTCAGTAATGGAACTTGATAAAAACATAGATTACGTAGGGTTCATTGAAACAAGCATGCCAACTAACAACACTCAGCCAGCCCCTTTTTATACCCTTATCCCTCCATTTTCCCAATCTTGTTTGTCCCTGATGCACCTCAGTCTCTTCCTTTACTTGTCTTTCCTCTTTACCCAAAACATCCTATAAGTCTTCTACATTCCCACAATGTCCTTAAAACATTCCCCAGTAATTTTTACATAATTCTCAAATGTTATTCCTCCTGTACACTGTAAGTCTGGAACTTTTGTAGGCAATAATACCTCTAGTCTGCAAAGAGTTCTGGGAAGAAAATCTTTTTGGTTGACTAATCCTGTGAGGTTTCACATTGTTGCAGATTATCTTAAAATTTGACTGAATCTTTCTATATTTTGTGTTTATGTAACAGTTAGTTAAAAGAGCGTTTTGATTTTAAGGAGTTAACCTCCATGTTAGAATTGTGTTAGCATTTATTAACTAATGATGTATGAATTGCTGTGCTGCGTGTTATCTGAGACTGTTACTACAGACTTACATAAAACATCAATACGGAAACCAGTAAGCTATCAAAAGGCAATTTCTGCACTGTTTTGCTCTTCAGCTTTTCTTTTGGATCATGTACAAATACAGCGTAACACAGCTTTTGACAGAGTACTGTGGAAAGACAGACTAACTGGCTAAGTAGCAGCTCTGCTGAGAAGGATCTTGGAATCCTGGTGGACAGTATGTTAGACAAGAGTCAAAGGTGTGCCTTGGTGGTCATGAAGGAGCAGCATGCCAAGCTGTGACAGCAGAACAAAGGAAATTAGTATTGCCCCTTCTTTGGCACTCATTAGCTGCATTGAGAATACTGCAACCAGCTTTGGATTTACCAATACAAGAAGGATGCTGGTCACCTGCAATGAATTCATTGGAGAGCCACCCACATGGTTAGGGGTTGGAGCACTTGTACAGTGAGGAAATACTACTAAGGGATAAGGCTTAATCTGGAGAAAAGAAGGCTTTGAGAAAACCAGAGAGCAGCTTCCCAGTGTGTAAAAGAAGGTTACTGACAATGCCAGCCTCTTTACTGAAATGCATGGTAAGAGAACAAGAGGCAGTGCCCATAAATTGAAACAGGAGGTTGTGAACGGTTATACTGGGGGGAAAAAAATAAATATCTGTTTGAAGATCATTAAGCACTGGAAAAAGAAGGAGCCTAGCTGAGGCTGGAGGTATAGGTGGGAGAAAATGTTGTTTTAATTTTGAGGGGTTATTTATTTTAATTTATAATAATTTCAATTATTTACCCCAATTTAAGTCTGTTTTGCCTGTGACAGTAATTGGTAAGCAATCTCCCTGTCTTTATGTTTACCCACAAGCTTTTCCATCTTATTTTATCCCCCTGTCCTGTTGAGGAGAGGGAGTGATTAAATGGTGGGTGGCGATCTGGCAGCTGTCCAAGGCTAACCCACCGCATTACATTACATAATTAAAATAGAGAAGTCTGTTTTCCTTATCTCTGCTCACTACTACATTAGATGCTTTCTCTATTGAGTTGGGGGGGGGGGGCGGGGGAGGGGGAAGTAAAAGCGGAAAAAACCAAACAAAAACAGGGAAGAAGAAAAATTAATTAAAAAAAAAAAAGTATCACCAAAGTGTTTAGGTGAGGTTGTATCTCTCTTAGGCACATGCATTCATTCTCATTTGTTTTTCAGGGGCTCAAAGGCTATTTTTAACATATTTAAACAAACTTTAATAATTTTTCTCTGAAATCTTTTGATTTAATTGTATGATATTTCTGTCTCACCTGAGACAAAATTACCACAGTCAACCTCTGTCTTTTCTTCAGGACAATCTATCCATGATTTATGTAAATGCTTTGGTCTTTGAACAATGACAACTGAGTGCTTTATTGGGAGAGTGCCATGCTGAACGATTGCCAATGTCTAAACTATATGATATTGGAGGGAAGTAGATTGTTCCCTTACCTGATGGCTAGCTTATAAAATTTTCAATAGTAACTGTGTTACATGTGAGGGGAATAATCTTTTCCATCACCATTGTTATGCTGACAAATTGAAAATAATACTTGCAGCACTTTGCCTGCTTTTGGTGCTAAAGTAAGGGGGTTTCCTCCCTTTTTAAAGCATCATGAGTCGATTGACTGAGTACTGTGAATCCTTGTTGGTGTAGAAAGTTAGATTCCCTGAGTTCATTCAAATTTTGAACTAGAAGCAGATGATACTACCTCATTTCAGCTCTTGCAAGTTTATATACAGCCTCTGGATTTCGACAGGGCTATTTTTTCTAGTGATTAGTGCTAACTCATCACCAAATGAGAACTCTGGAGACTGGTCAAGACTATAAAAATGGAGAATTCAGAGATCTTCTTGTACCTGATGGGAAGGAACAGAGAAGACTGTGCCAGACTCTTCTGAGTAGTGCCCACTGGTAGGACAAGAAGCAATGAGCAAATATTGGAAAAAACATTAAATTCAATCCGAGTAAAAGTTACTATTTTTTTTTTCCTCTGAGAGTGACAGAGCAGTGGAACAGGCTATCCAGAGAGGCTGTGGAGTCTCTGTCCTTGGAGGAATGTAAAACCCAATTGGATATGGTCTGGGACAACCTGCTTTAGCTGCTCCTGCTCGAGCAGGTGCAATTGAATTAGGTAGTCTCAGGAGGTCACTCCCAGTCTCAATGTTTCTTTGATTCTGTGAATATAATTTTTTGTTACCTGCATACAATTCCTGGGGGAAGGAAGGTAAACAAACTCTTTGACATCTAAGTCAGTTAAATCACTAGGTAGGATCTTTAAATCAGTATTCTAACTTTGTGCTGAGTGAAATATAGATACATAATTTACATTCTGAATCTGGATTTTTATATTATACTGAAATGAAATTATCTATCTTCAAAAAAATTGATATAGAATACTGTCAGAGGAAAATACTGGATGGTATGTATCAAATACTTTGTCTGGGAAAGTCCATTTAAGAATTCACTTCTAGTGAAGCCTTGGAAAATGACAATGACAGAAACAAGTAGCTATTCAAAACGTCACCGTAATGATCATTCAAGTGTGCCACATACAAACCCCTTGTCAGTAATGTAATTATCATGGCCTAAACTGAACTCAAGCTCATACCAAAACTTTTATAGCCTTTCAAATATGCGATTACAGCAAAAAGCAATACCCTGTCAATTAAGGCAAGAAAAAAGGTTTGAAAATATTGCTGGATGGTGAGAAAATATTACAGTATTGACAGGTTTTAATAATGACAATTGTCATAGGAACCAAATTGATTATATTGGCGACAGAGCAATAGTCATTTTTTAAAAAATCATTTGAAAATTTAATGGAGCAAATACTGCTAATGAATGTAGGTTGTTACTATCCTTGTAACTTTTAATAGGTGAAAAGCAATATTAATTTGACCTCAGTAATTTGACCTTCCAGTTGTATCAACTGGATATTAAGGCTGGATTTTATGTACTGGAAATTAACTTTTCTTCTAATCAATGTACTTGTACAGTACTATAGTTAATGGAAAATTGATGTCATTTTCAAAGTGAATCATTGCACAGAACTGCTCTACTTGCAGCTTCAGTATCTTACTCAATCTTATGTGAAGCTCATCAACTAAAGTGCTGGGAGATGAATTTTCTAATTAATACTGTAGTTTCACATATACTTAAAGAGGTTTTGGGTTTCTGGACAAATCTCCAAGTACTAACAGTTCTATTTCTAAATTTTATAATTATCAACTAACCTGTCCATTTTCTTCTTAAGATGGACATTTACATAACATTACCTAATTAAATCTTAGCTGACTGGTTCTTCCTTTCCACTGCCATTGGCTTAGCCTTCTCCAGCATCCCTGATCATACAATATTTATAGTCCTTAATGCCAAAATGGCACAGAGTAACTGCTCAGAGACCAGTTTTGTCTTTAAGCAGCAAAGGTATTTATTTCATGCAACGCTGGGGAGCTAGGTGGTTCACACCGGACAAAAGCTCCCAAGTTTTCATTGAAAAGTTAGGTATTTTATACAGCTTTTGTGAGAGGTTACAACTTCTTTACATACATATTCATTTGATTTTGAGACCTAATCATTCTATTCATAATAGGTGGGATCTAGGTGGAGTAGACCTTTCAGCTTTCTTTGTTCAACTATCTCCTGACTCAGGGTCTCCTTTTCTCTTTCAGGTGTCCACCTTATCTTTTATAATTATTCAGAGTACATTCCTTTACTTTGACATCATCAGAGGTACATTCTTTTAACATTGTCAGTGGAACCTTTTCTAATTATTCAGGGTGCATTCCTTTCTCAACACAGAGCATCACCCAGAGCATTGTACCAAACTCATCCTGGCTAATTTTTTTAAGACCTTGTTCTGTGCAATGGAAAACATATTCAGCATTTTTTATGCCTCAACATTACATCTAACGTTTTATCTTCACTGTTATCAAGGAGTAAAATTATACTGGTAGTAAAGTAAGCTATATTTTCCTCTGCTTGAACTGTTTTCAGATGGAAGACCTTCCATTCATCTGGGGCATTTGTGTTTGCTTTCTTGAGTGTAACTTGAGTCTTGAGATAACTCTGAAATGTATTCTGGCTTTTCTGTATGGGATAAAATATTCTTACAGAGGTTATTGGTGTATACTGCATGGGACTGCATACAGATATGAGTCACAGCTTAGAGTCATATTTTATTTTCAGTTTTAAATTCAAGCCCCACCCCAAAATCTCAATAGGGCTTTAATGTTCTTGCTAAATTTTACATGTAACCAAACAGGTTTACAGATTTTCAAAAGCATAGTTTGGATTTCTGAACAGTAGAGAGGCCTTAAGATTTACTTTTTTGTTTTGTGAGTATTTTCTGTTGCAGTCTTAATTTACTTCAGACTTTATCTTTTACATGACATTACCAAAATATTCTTTCTGAGGAATATTGGCAAATCACATGGTAATGCCCTTGTATGTATTCACACAATCTTATTCTTGCAGCCTGTGGGATGAACTCCTCAAATATTTACTTGCTTTGGCTCCATGTGCAGTCCCACCTATTTGCCCTTTTAAGCCAGTCATAATTTGTGTTCCTCTTTTCTCACAGTAACATGTTATGTGTGCCCCTTTTTCTCCCTGTCAATAAGTATCTGGTTCAGGATGATCATCTCATAACCTAAATCATTATAACATCATGAAATGTAATAGCAAAGATTTCACCCATGTTTATCTTACTATGCTTAACTTTTTCTTGGGTGTTTCTTCCATTTTTTTCTCTGAGAAGGTGTGAAGAAAGGACAAACATAATAAACAAAAATTAGCATACATGTTGTCTCTGGCTCATTGTAAATCAGCTGTTTCACATATAAGAATTTGCAAGAATACAGTGATTAGTTTGTGGCTTTGGCTCCATAGCCAATAAGGTGAATAATGTTAACAGGTCCCAGTGATGATATCATCTTTAGGAGTGTTTCCTATCTTTAAATTTTCAGTTTTGTATATTGAAAACCCCTTTGGGATGTTGAAATTGAGACCATACTAAGTTCAATAGTAAAATTCCCATGGAATTCACTGGAGGTCAGGCTTTTACTCTATGTATTACCTATTCAGGGATTTTTATAGGATATTTACTGATGCATCAAACTTAAAAATAAGGAGGATGAAACAGTCAGTATTTCTGTCCTAAAGTACTGCACATTGATCTGATATCTAGTTTTTCCAAGGAGTATATATGTCTGCTTTTTCCAGGTCAGATTAGGTTTGCAGAACTATTAGCATTTTTAAAATGCATTTAAGTTCTTAGTCTCAATATCTTGAGCAAAGGAATTGCACAGACCAATGACAACCCTTAAAAATAATTTAAAAACATCAATAAGCTCTTATTGCAGATAGGTATTAAACACTGAATAAAGAACAAGCAAGTAAAGACTCTCTTTCAAGATATAAGGAAATGAGTTAATGTTTCTGTGGGGTTTTGTTCTCTTTCTCCAGAAGACTTAAATTTGATGATGTTCAGTAGAAAACACCTAGGATGTTAAGTAGTAAAGGACAAAAGAAATAAAGGAATTTTTTTAATTTATTTTTTGGTTTATATTAATTTTCAATATACATATTCATTTCTCAAAATAAGTCTACATATGAAATTTATGAACTTTTAATGAAACTAATTAAATGAAGGATGCAATAAGGAGTTGTTTGCATTCAAATTTGCCTAACTGTAAGATAAAACATGAGATTTAGAGCAAGACATTCTTGGCAATATATATGAGAGAACTGTTCTTAACATAGGGAAATTTGGCCTCCTTTCTCATGTTAGTTTTGTCCTGGAACTGTCAGAAGTCTGCAGAAAAAAAAATACTTTTAATGTGTTTTTTAAAAAAGTCTCAAAATCTAACTCGTTTCAGCTGCAGTGAAACTAGAGTTTTCTCCTCTGTAAAGAACAGTAAAGTTTCATTCAAACTGCCTTTAACTGCCATTAGCAAAAGTTATGCTTGTACTTCGGATTCTTGTCTTATTTTTTATAATACTGCTTCTTGTTAGACTTGTCTTTGACAGTAAAGGAAGCTAGTCAAAGCATACAATGTAAAAATAAAATATTCAGCTGTGAAAATTTCTTTTTGCAGCTTCCCCCCTTTGAATTACGTAGATCAGGTTCCCTAGATCAGATTCTTCTCTGCTTGCTTTATTTTTCTTGCTTGCTTTTTGAATATTCTCAAGCAAAGCCAACCCATAATAATAACAGTTACACATTACTACATCACAACTGTTTGACTTTATTCATCCTAGCAAGGCAAAAAGAGTGAATACTAGCAAGGCAAAAAGAGTGAATAGTTTTTCCAAGTATTCATGCCCTCTCGATTAGTTTGTGTGTTGTACAACCGCAGTGTTGGTAGTACTAGTTCACTACTTATATTCTTTGCTAAGATCATTGTGGAGTCAACTCCCACAAAACAAACAAACAAACAAACAAAAAACCCCACCAAACAAAAAACCAACCAGAAACCAAACACACATGGTGAATATATACCTTTCTGCATGCTCATTCTGATGCTAGCAACTCAGTGGAATAAATATTTGTGATATTTGAATATATTATAAGAGCAGCAGAAACTTTCACACTAGTGTGAACCTTGGTGTTACATAAATGATTGTAGTAATTCCATTAGCAAAAATTCTAATTTTTCATAAACCAAGTTCTAAATTATGCAGTTTTAGCATAATCCCAGACGAAAGTGAGATCAGAGTTCCACAGATGACATTTACAGATTTGTTTCAGAGTGAGGGAAATGGGAAGTGAATAATTATCTTTCTTTTCAGTTTCTTTTATCTGGGAAGGGCTTGTCATCAAACAAAAGTTTTATTTTCATTCTGTTCCCTTTAGCCAGCATCAAGTCATGCAACATCAGGAAAATGTCATATCATAGGTGACTTAGTGAAAATTTCATATCTCATTGATCTGTACCAAATTAATGTGTTGCCATCACACATACACACATTCCATTTTATAATTCACTTACCTACATTAATCAAGATTTTTTTGTGTTTTTTTTTTTTTTTTAAGAGTGGAAGATTTTACGAGACTCTTTATGCTCCATTGACTTTATATCTCCAATATATTTTTAAAGTAAATGCATAGGTGGTTCATACTCCTGCCTGGAAATCCTACAATACCATTGAATCAATTATTTTTACCGCAAAGTTTGTCAACTATAATTCAAATGGTCTTTCTTCCCTCATTTTACGTATTGTTATTTGATGTCTATTTACTTGAATACTGTCAGAAAACAATATATATGTGTTCCCTTGTGTGTCCACAGAAATAAAGCAAAAGATCAAAGGCAATGACACAATGACACAATTAGATGATTAATGCTTTTGTAGGAAGCAGGATATTCTACACTACTGTTGAAACTTGTTAACCTGGGAGCTGAAGTTATTGGTCTGAAGTGAAGACATCAAATTGTTATTTCAGGGCAAGCTCATTCATTAATTAATTGAGTGGGTTTTATTTACTCTCTCTCTCCTATTATCAAAACTTCTTATATATGGTAGCTCTGTTTATTACTATGTAGTAACAATTAGGCATAATGTTTTCTGAAAGGATTTTGGAATTTGTGAACAGCAAGGGACATCCAGTTCACTTGAACAGAAGGTAGAGTCACTAGAAACAGTTAAGTGGCTCTCAGTTATGACTGAATAATAATTTCTTTAAGAAGCAGCAAAATACACTTCATAATCTATTTCCTGTTTAGTAGTTCTGTGACATTATGAAGGAAGCATCTGTGGATTTATTTTATGGAATGGTTGCTGCCACCAGGAATTTCACTCACAGTGTTTTATGAACAAGTAGAGTTTCTGGAGTTCATTTGTTCACTTGAAACTGTAGAGCTTTTAGGAGAAATTAAACTAATGAATGCTGACTTATAAATATGTACTCAGATTTGCATAGATTAATAAAATTAGACATAGGAGAGTGATCATTTAGTTTTGAGCTTAGCAACTGTGTAAAATTTAGTATTACACAACAAGTCCCCAGTGTTTTTGATTCCTACAGTCAATTTTTGAGGTCAACATTTTTTTGGTTTATTGCTAGTAAATGATTTTTCCCAAAGGGTTGAATTTGAAAAGAGAATCATGTAATTAATTTAGATTTCTTTTTAAGTGATCAAATGATTCATTAGAATGCCAGGAAAAGCATTCTGAGTAAATTTGGAAAAAAAACCCAAACAAACAACAAAAAAAAATGACCCCTTGAACTATTAATAGTGATGGTGCAGTTTTCTCAGTTACAGGAGTGCAGTATGATTAAACAATCTATAAGTCATAGAATGAATGATAATTTTAAAACAGCAAAATTAATACTTAATTTAAAATACTTTTGAGCGTAATTTGAGATAATGAAGTTTTTATGTTAATACTAGATCATATCCAAAACTTTGTTCTAAATTTCAGCATCTCAATACTTGGAATTAGTAAGATGTGGTATTTTGGTTCAGACCATTATGAAGGCAGGGATCAGATCAAGAATATCATTAGGAGTCACCTGAGTTTTCAGTGGTTTTTATAAGGTCTATTTATTCCATCATTTGTCTTTGCATGCTTTTCTTGAATAAAATGGATTGAAAACAATTTTGATTTAACTCTTAGAAAATTACTTTGTGTTGGGAATATCTTTCAAAAATGTACTTTCATGTGAAAATGATGTTTGTGATGTGGTTTAACTAATACAGAGTCAAGGAAGACTGGAAACTCACTTCAGGAGAAATATTGCAGGTCTTAAATGCAGTGCATGTGTGGAATTACAGTCCATTACACAACACCCTGAATATTAAAATGTCTTGAACAGTTTTAAAATTCTGCAGTTACTCCTTTTGTGTCTGTGTGTGTTTTCTAGTATGCAGGTTAAATTCAAATGTTGCTTTTAAAATGTTCATGTTGATCAAAAGAAAACATAATTTAAAGTAGCTGATAAAAAAAAAATCATACACTAAATAAATACAATCTGAAGCAGCACCAGTAAAGGACAATTTTATTGAAGATAGCAGAGCTCCCTTTAGTTTACAATACACAGCTAAGATCAGAATTTACCAGACACTCACAGTGATTTGTGATAACATCAAAGTTGGCAGTAATTTTTTCATGTAATTCTGGATTTCAGAGGAGTAGAGTGTAGTTTGGTTAGTGACAGCATAGTTAGATGGAAGGATCATAGAAGTAAAGAACTATTTCCTGTAAGAATTCAGTCACAAAATGGACACAATACACAGTAACACTAGAAAACTGTCAGATTCATATGGTTACGATACCAACATGGTCCTGCCCTCATTGTACCACTGTCAAGCTTAGAACCTATTTCAAACCTACTGTAAATATGTTTCAAATTCTGTTAAAGGAGGTCAAAAGAAGAGAAGAGATTTAAAAGTTTTTATATGAGGTGAACTTAAAGTGCAAAGAATACAATGTGTTTTTACTGCATCTGCTCGCATCTTCTTAAAACTCCCTTATGAATTACAAACTGTAATGCTAATGCAAACCTACTTGGTAGCAAAGCTAACTGAAACTGAAGAATGGAATTTGATCTGCACAAAAATAGCAATTTAGTAATCAGTTACATTTTATCTGAACTTTGAGCTCAAATGAATGGTTTGAATATACCTTTAAAAAATCTATCTCCCACAGCAGGCTGAACATTGTACCTTTCCTCAGATTGATATGGTTTAGGAGATTCCTAAAATGTTGTTAATGTTTGAAGAGCAGATAGAGAGAGCTGAATTTTTACTTGGCTATTTTTCTTTCTGCAGAATATTTAATTCTTTTGGAAGAATAGAAAGTTATAGGTTACCTCAAGAAGCTCAAGAGAGCTTCAAACTAAAATCAATGGGGGATGGGGATACCAACAGGATTGCAGTAGGTAAGCCAAAGGGTGGCAAGGCATTGTCCAAGGATGGCAATGCTAGTGGGAACATTTACACTGTTCCTGGGAGCACGGAGCGCTCAGGAGCATGTCGGAAATGCTTGTACACCACCCACAGAGTATGAGAAACAAACAGGAAGAGCTGGAAGAGTTGGTCAGCTCCCAGAGCTACAATATCATTAGTATTAGTAAGACATGGACTGAATCCCACGATTGCAGTGCTGGGATGGAGGACTACAGGATGTTCAGGAAGGATAGGCAGGGCAGGTGTGGTGGAGGTGTTGCACTATACTTAAGGGAGAGGTTTGACTATACAGCCCTTACAGTAAGTGATGACCTGGTTGAGAACCTCTAGGTGAGGATTAGGGGGATTTAAAACAAAAGATGCTGTAGTGGGTGTCTGCTACTGATCATCCAGCCAGGATGATAGCGCTGATAACTTATTCTATATGCAACTAGGAGGAATTTCAGGACTGGTAGCCCTTGTCCTTACGGGAGTTTTCAACTTTTCAGACATCATTTGGGAATATCATACCACTGAGATGAGCAGGTCTTGGAAACTCCTGAAGTCAGTAGAAGGCATTTAGTTCAGCTGCCTCTGCACTTACATCGTATTATCCCTGGTACTTTCTAAGATATCCAAGACATCCACACAGTACTGACAATATGATACAGGATCTAGAGCAGGGGCAGCTGCAGGTGAGGTGAAATGCCTTAGATTGTCTGGAATGGCACAAGATACTAAATCTATGCAAATATTCGAGCACAAGATTTATCTTGACTATTATGGGAGTTTAAATCTCAAGCACTGAATCAGGTGCTTAAACATAAGAGTCTGTTCACCTCTTACATATTCTAGGTTATCTGAGACAGCTTCAGCTATGTATAGCTGGAAGATAATATTACAGATGTTGTACAAGACATCTTAGTTCAGCTGAATATGCAGCCTGAGCTCAGATAGTACCGTATATCATCTGAAAAAAGCACTAGATGCCTACATTTAGGCGACTGAATAGGTCGCTCTGTATTTAGATGTGTGGGCTGAAATACATTTGTACATTCAGGCACTTAAATATAGGAGTCTTATAACTTAGAGATAAGCTCCATTTATGTTGATTTTGGTGGAATTGATAGTAGATGACCTGAAGCTTCCCAGTGTCAGGAGGAACACATTTCAGAATTTCAGACTTCCAGCATTCCTGTTTATTTCTTTACTTATGTAGCCAAATTCTGGATTTCTTAGACGCTTGTTTCAGGCATCTTAAGAACATGACCCAAACTGTATGAACAGCCTGTATACTAATTAACACCTGACTGAAGAAGTGACTGAATAAATACAATATTATAATATAATTCAGAACATAAGTGGAAATCAGTTTTGCTTGTTGACTCCTTTGTTTTCAACTATCATATCAATCATTAGTACTTCAGGGAGGCACATGACAAGTAATGGAAGTTATCAAAACAATGGTGAAATTGGAAGCATTAAAACATTAAGCAGATTAACCATTGCAACGACAGTATGGGATGGGAGAAGAGTGCTCAGCTGATAGAAAAAGTAACAGCCTTTGAGCGGAGTAGTGAAGTGCAGAACAACTAAGTGAAATCAGTTTTGTGTTTAATCTATGCAACTACTGATAAGCCAGATCCTACAGCTTCCAAGATACAATTAATTACAATTACAGATCTGATTAAAAAAGTCAATAATTGCTTGCTGAAACATTTGAACAATTGGTTTCTGTTTTTAGGACTTCCAGTAATCAATCTCTGTATCATGCTTCAGGGACATTTTTGCTGTTATGCCATGACACATGCTGGAACGCTTTTGCTGGTATCAACAGTACTATGTGGGCTGAATTCTAAGTTACTGCAGTGGTGAAAAAGGGCTCAAATATCTGTTTCATTGTCAGTGAAATAAAACAGTATCTCTGATGAGATGCTTAAAAAGAGAAAAACATTGTTTCCATCCTATTTGTACTGGATGAAAATATCAATAATGACTGCATAATACAATGGAGCAGGTAAGTTGAATGGTAGTCTTTTTAATTCCAGTCCTGAGAGGACCCATCATGGCTACACTCAAGACATGTCAGGAAGGGCCTTTCAAGCTTCCCAACACTTGCCTCCAGTGATTCTTCTGGAATTAAACCTAAGTGTGCAGCAGCATACAGTCATGGAGGAAGCTGAAGTGCTTTCTGTATTGTACCTACTCTATAATACTGTTGTCTGTGGGGCCTGGGCTCTAGGTGGCTTGGTGGTGAAAACCGTACTTAAATATAAACATAAGTATTGGGATCTAAGTTTCAGCCTTTCTTCTCCATCTCTACAGCTAAAGAAAAATAACTCTTCTAGAGTAAAAAGCAGTGATAAAGATGTCCTTTATGATTCTTCTGTGATATAAAGACAGAGAAAAATTATTCTAAATTTTCATGCAAGGCATAATATAAATTCTTGATTTTCTTTAAAATCAAAAAAAAATTGGCAGCTGTTTATCTGCAAAGGAATCCCATAGACTTTTCTCCTAATTCAGAAATCTGAATTAAGAAGTTATTGCAATTTCATAGTGCAAATGGACTGAATGAATTTGAGTTACTGGTCCTAGGTCTCTGTGAGTATACAGATCTATAGCCATACGGGTTTAGAAGTTGAAATAAAACAAATCCAGATTAGAATTACTTCTTCTAGTATCTCAACCACATTCTTAGTTGAGGTAAAAATAGATATCTCATTTATTTAATCATTACAGAATTAGGGTTTTGACCAACATTACAAGACAAGAACAGATTTTTGATAGACAAATGTTCTTTTTGAATGAATAGCATAGCACATCCTCTGTGTGTGTGTATATCTATCTATCTATCTATCTATCTATCTATCTATGCAAAAGTAATTTTTCTTCATAATTTAAGTGGCCTGTGAAAGTTGATAACAAATACAAGACAACAAGAAAATGTTACCCTTGAAAGGTTTGGTCATGCAAAGAACAAAAGGAACCATAACCAGAATGTGAGTTTATATACATCTACCGAGTTTATAAAAGTTTGCTTTTTGAAAGACTATCAACTTTAAAATAATTTACTTATAAAATATTTTACTTTACATCTAGCAGTTACATTACTGTATCATAGATGATAGAAATGACACCAGTAAAATTTTATTTTGACCAGTTTGTGTGCAGAGGTAGCACAACTAGCAGATTAGCTGAATATGAACAAGTATGTTATTACCAAGTTCACCACTAGGAAAACTGATAATAATAAGTGCCTATAGAAAGTGTACAAAAATTTTTGAGAATTGTTACTTGGGTTTAGTTTATGTTGCAGTCAACAGATGCTGAATTTGCCTAGCTTTAAGTTACTTTTCTCATTTAAATTTCCCTAGAATTTGATTAGTCAACTGCAGTAATGGCAATGAAACTAAGAAAAATTCTTCTGTTTTCAACAGGGCTGGCATAATGATTTCTAAACTACAATCCCTGAGCCTGCATCATTTCAAATACTTCGGTCCAGAGCGAGGAAACGACCCTCTGGAAATTTTCACTGTTTTTTTTTCTCTTTTCTTTTCTTTTCTTTTCTTTTCTTTTCTTTTCTTTTCTTTTCTTTTCTTTTCTTTTCTTTTCTTTTCTTTTCTTTTCTTTTCTTTTCTTTTCTTTTCTTTTCTTTTCTTTTCTTTTCTTTTCTTTTCTTTTCTTTTCTTTTCTTTTCTTTTCTTTTCTTTTCTTTTCTTTTCTTAGAAAAAAGAACCTTTAAGATATGTAGGCTCCGTGGTTATGGTCAAATATATAAACCAACAATGCCTTTTGATATTAGTCTTCAAATCAGCACCACCTCTTGAGTTCTTGAGTGAAAAAAAAAAAAAAAAGAAAAAGAAAAATAAAGAGGAAAAAAATAAAAAAGTGTTGTTTTTATCAACATGTGCAATAGCAGATAATATATTTAAGAAAGTAGATGAAGTTAAGTATTACACCTGAACTGAAAACTGAAAATTATCATTAGCTCCCTGAATCTTGGCAAATAAGAAGAAAACCCGTCATGTTAGGAATGTTTATAATGTAAAAATATAATAAAACCACAAACTATTTACATAATAAGAGAAGATAAAATAAAAGATAATATCATTTTGTACATCATGTGATTATCCATTACTTTCATGTAACTAACATCATTTGAGAAGTTAGTTCAAGAAAATGTTATGCTAGGAAGCTAAGGGAGATATATATATGTACACACGCTCACATATATAAAGTTGATAAATGTAATAATGTGTTACAGATATATAAATTATAAATAGAAATTATATAATAACATCCATATGTGAACAAAATGTTTATTCCTGCAGGTGCCTTATTTTTCAAATTAAGTCAACAAGATGTTTTTATCAGACTCCACTTTGTACTATGAAGATACAGCTATCATAACAAAGTGAAAGAGTGGTGTTGCAATTACCGAAATTTTGCCAAGCAAACATATTGATTTAATTTATAATCAAAACCCTGAACACTGTGGCTGGAAGGAAAATTTCAATGATAACCTGATCTAGTGAAACATGTGTACAATTCTATTTTCTTTAAGTAGAAGTTACTTTTATTAGCTCCATTTGTCCTTGTTTTCAGTAGATTTCCACAGGTACTTTAATTATCATTAATATTATTGTAGAAATAATACAAAGAAAATACATATTCTTACAATCTGTACAAATACAATCTAGAACAAACATTAAATGTGAGTTTCATACAAAGTTATTTATTCAAAGCATTCATATTATAAGCATTGACTGTTATTGATGATTCTTACTGAGTATTGTTAAAGGAGGGAGAAAAAACACTACAAAGAAGCAAAGAGATTACAGCATTTGGTGACTCACCTGTAGTAAAAGGAGCACATATTTTCACCTCTCCAGGCATTATTTGATTTTTTTTTTTTTTCAAAGGCAGGTTACTGCAAACAGATCCACAACATATATTACAGAGTTCTGGTGTATAGTTTGTGCAATTGGGATTTTAAAAATAAATTTATATGTTTAAAACTGAGCTAGTCACCCAGTTCTCTTTATGTATTCATCTATGGAGATGCACACATTTTTAAGTAATTCCCATCTCATCATAAAGTGGATGTCTATTTCTGGTTGGGTGAATCATGCATTGAAAGTTCAGAGCTGAACAATGTCCACAGTACAGACCTCTAAAGTTAGCTGCAATTAATTCCATTCTGAGAGTCAACAAATTATTAATTAGGGAATTAGTATGCTTCAGGCTATAAAAAAACCCAGTTGATTTAAAATAATATATTTATCCTTGCAACAACTTCCTGTGTATTTCATGAAGTGACATGAATGAGACAATTTCTCAGCAGTCCAACTGATGTTCATACTTCTCTATACTGAGATAATTTTCTGTTGTATAGGTTACCACTTGCCTCCTTTTCAAGGCATCCTTCTTCTCTTCTTACTGAATTCAAGTAATTATTGAATTCAAGCCTCTTAAGTGAACATCTTTTTTATTGTCAAAATTATTACAAATATTATTAGGCCCTGAGATATTTCTGGGTACTCCATTCATTAGATTATTATTAAAACCAAAGGCACTGATTGTGATTGCTTACATTTCATTGCTTCTGTTGCAGTATGTGCAGTGGTTTAGAGACAGAAAGAACAAATATCTAATACATACACTTCCATTTGATAGTCTATATTGATAGCGTGTTTCATTATAACAAAGAATATTTTTTTTTTTTTTTTGCTTTGGGAGAAATAGCTTTTATGCTTTAGAAAAAGATACCTCCCACAACATTAATAGACCATTAAAAACCAGTAGCACAAAAGTATATTGGCAAAAAAGCATCACTGATATATCTCACAATATTCTCAGGGAAACATCCTTGTTTGCTGAGAGGTAATTAGGACAGGTAGCTCTGCAAGGAAGGAAACAGCAGGAAAGAAAGAAAGAAGGAAGGAAGGGAGGGAGGGAGGGAGGAAGGAAGGAAGGAAGGAAGGGAGGGAGGAAGGAGGGGGGAGGGAGGGAGGAAGGAAGGAAGGAAGGGAGGGAGGGAGGGAGGGAGGGAGGGAGGAAGGAAGGAAGGAAGGAGGGGGGAGGGAGGGAGGGAGGGGGAGGCAGGCGGGGAGGCAGGAAGGCAGGCAGGAAGGCAGGCAGGAAGGAAGGAAGGAAGAGAGAGAGAAAATAAGAAATAAAGTGTTTGTCATGTGGTTAATTTAATTCCTGTATAGATGTCTAAAAGTTCAAGTGACCTAAAGGTGTCTGTATGTGTTCAGAAAAGTCCCTCTATTATCTGCTGAGTGGTGTCCATCAAATGAAACAGGTAAAAAGAAATGGGCAAAATGACCTGACATAATTTCTAAGGGTTCAAACATGAACTGAATGGTCTTCCACTTTTCATGTGCTAAAGATCATATACTTTAGTTTTGTAATTTTTCCAAAGTTGGAAAACTTTAATAAATCTTGCATAGGTACTTCATTTTAGTTCATGACTCAGAGAGTTAAGAGATTATATGGTATTTATATGCCATAATCACAAATGTAAATCAACTAAATGGGTTTTTTTTCCCCCCTACTCAGCCCACTTTTAAAGAACTCTATTACACTTTCTTTTTTGAAGCAAAATAAGGACTAGGACCTCTCTCATTCTTTCTTTCATAGTCAGGCTTCAGATCACAAGTACCATATTAAGTGCAACATTTATGATAACTTGTTACTTGAAACTCTGATTTTGTCCCCTAATGACTCCTTGAATTGTCTCCAAAATACTATAATCACTAGTTAGTATCAAAAGGCGTATACAGGAGAAAAAAGTTGCTGGCAAACAGCTCTGTTTCATAGTCTAATCTGCCAAAATTTCTCCTGTGTTCAGTGTTAATTGTCCTGAATAAACATCATTGCAAAGATCCAAGGGACAAAACAATCTTTAAAGGAGCATAAATTACGGAAAATGGGTAATCTAAAATTACCAGATGAATGAATAAAAGATACTACAGTCGTAAATATGCAGTTAAAACTACTTGATTTGCAGCTGCCTTGATAATTTCCAATTAAGCATCTGAAGTCTCTCTAAGATATTAGCATGTCAATAGGAATATAATTATATGTTCATTCTTTATGTAAACTTGTGTTTGTTACATGGCAACCTAATTTGACATTTGTTACCCTTCCTTTAGTTTTCAAGTCTTGTGTGTATTTTCAAGTTCACACCTTTACATGGACCCTTTAATGGTAAAGCTAAAGTATTATCAATAAAGCAAGTATTATTGCCTGTAGATATACAAATACATAGATGGACCAAATGATAGATAGATCAAGTAACAGTGAAGTGCTGCTAGAGCTCCCTGAAGTTAAAATTATTAAGGCATTTAAACTGAAGTTATGAGATGGAATACTGCAATGCTTCAGATATTTTTTTTTAAAAAGGCCTTTAATTGAAGTCCTAAAGAGATTGCTAAGAAGAGTAACAATGTATTTTGGTTAAAATCAGGAATAAAATTGTTACTAGAACATGAATATTGGCAGCAAAGAGAAGATGAAAAACTTGGCTGAGAGAAAGCCACCACAGAGAAAGATGGGTAGATTAGAAGGAAGAGTTAGAGTTAAAAATAGTCTAAACATTTTAATAATCAGTCTAGACTTCAAATCATATGCTCTTAAAGTCAATGGAAAACAGACTGGATTTTAGTAACACCCAGATAAAATCTGTATTATACAGATGAAAATGATATCCCAACATGTAATAAATAAATATACAAAGCTGTAATGACACTCCTACATCAAAGCAGACATGTAACTGTGCTCATTTTGGCTGAAATAGAGTCAATTTTCTTCATAGCAGCTAGTATGGGGCTTTGTTTTGGATTTGTGATGAAAAGCGTTGGTAACACACAGATGTTTTATCTATTGCTGAGCAGCGCTTACACTGAGTCAAGACCTTTCCTGCTTCTTACAGCACCCTGCCAGCAAGTAGGCTGGGGCTGCACAAAAAGTTAGGAGGAGGCACCGTTGGGACAGTTGACCCCAACTGACCAAAGGGATATTCCATACCATATGACATCACCCTCACCAATAAAGCTAGGGGAGAGGGTGGCAAGGGGAACACTGCTTGGGGACTGGGTGGACCTCAGTCGGTGATGAGCAACTGTTTTAATTTGTGTTTCTTGTCTTTCTTGGGTTTTATTTCTCTCTTTTTGCTATTTTTTCTTTTAATTATAAACACCCCCACCCCCCCACCCCACCCCATTTAAGTGTTTTTATCTCAGCCTATGAGTTTTCTCTCTTTTACCCTTCTGATTCTCTCCCTCCATCCCTCCTGGGGGGGACTGAGCAAGCAGCTGTGTGGTGCTTAGCTGCCATATGGGTAACAACAGTAACCCATGCATCTAATCCCAGTTTGCCATAGTCTGGTTTTTGGAGGTAATTTACTGGCTTGGAACTCCAAATACTATGGAAAATGAAAGCCCATTACAAACTGGAGCATCTTAATTATGGAAAATAACCTTGATTTTTATACTCTTTAGTAATCTAACAGCACCTGAAGAATTAATTGATGAAGTAAAATTCTATAGTTACTATTAAACAAACACTTGTTCATGGAATCAAAATTATATATATTAGATAAAAAATGCAAATAAAATTATAAATAAGGTTAAACCCGACTTTTATCTGCATGTGTATTGTATTTGTATGGAGACACAGACATGATTGTGCATTTTTATATGCAGGCTTTTGTGCTTAAAGTTTGCAAAGAAATTTGCAAATTTATAATCTTTTTCTTGCGCATCACGAACAATAAAGGGCTTAAGAAAAACATTATAAATCGATATGTGAACAAGCCTGTTTCCTATGAAAAGTGACATAAGGGTCTGAGTCCTCTTTTACTTGATATGAAACTGACAATGAAAGGAAAGAAGTGATGCAACTCTACAACAGCAAGAGAATACAAGATAGAATAATGTCTGTATTGGGAGCCAAAATTTACACCCTTAATTATCAATTCTGGAATGTCCATATGACCACACCAATAACTATAGGTCTGAATAGTCCAACTATTTCAAATTAAAAATTGAAAAATAAAGTAGTAGAACTTCAAGTAGTAGAAGTATTTCAATTCTCATTTTAAAGACGTCAAACCTCTTTTAATCCACCAGCTGCAATGTTTTCCTCTTCCCAGCAGCAGAAAAGATTAAAAACTCATTCAAATTCCCTCAAATGATAAAAAAACCCAACCAAACAACTTTCTCTCTCTCTTTTTTTTTTTTTAATTCCCCCAAATGTCCCTTTTGCCAGGAATAGGAAAGCAATGTAAAATCTAATTTACAAGGTTTGCTAATGGTTCACTTCTGGAGTTTTAAGTTATTAACTAAATTTTGATTTATAGTTCTTTCTGTTAATAGAATTATCCACTGTAACAAAGTGGGCAACTCAGATAAAATCTGAAGTGTATTTTCTCTGCTTTCAGTTTTGATGAATGGTAATGAACAACATTATCGATCCATTGAATTCCTTGTATAAAAAAAAATAGTGTTTAGAAACACATAATTCCTTAACAAAATTATTAGAGTTTAGATGTATTACCTGAGTATTCTTAGATTTTAATAATATGAAGAAAAAAGGACATTTTACTTCCTCTGTTAGGAAGACAGTAGTATCCCACACTAAAGAGAGGTTAATGAGAATATAACAGCCAAGGGCATTTCTCTTTTGGTTAGAGATTGTTTTAGTTCAGTAATTTCAGAAGGTCTTATTGCTGTAGCCTTAAATAACATCATTTGAATCAGCATCACAAATATAGTACAAAGCTGTAAAAAAAAAATCTGTCCAAACTAGCAATGCTACACTGAAACATCAAAACTGACCTCTTGGTCAATTAAACATGTTCTATTACAGTATACATAAATCTTCTAAGTAATACCAAGTCAATGCAGATTTTAAATTGAGTCTGACTTCCAAATATTCCTTACCTGTTTATCTTGCCAGGTAAAGAAAAAAAGAGCCTGAGCAGGTATATGATGTACATTTCTCCTAGCCATCCTGAGAAAATATTCTTATTGAAAGTAATATTTCCATTCCATAGCAACTATTTAATTACTACCATGAAGTGGACGTGGTCAGACCTTAAAGTGAAGTTATTTAGTCAAGGGAAATTTGGGGAGTTTTTCCTATCTTTGTCACCTTAAACTAGGGCCTAAACTATAAATGAATCTAGCATCATTTTTCTTTCAAAGTTATATCATAATAAATATCAGTGTAGGGCCTAAACTATAAATGAATCTAGCATCATTTTTCTTTCAAAGTTATATCATAATAAATATCAGTGATTCATATTGCCACAGATCACAAGGTCAAAGAAATACTTAAATATATTGCAATAATCTATGAATCTAACTGTATTGTGTCATAGCAAATACCTACAACTGTTAGGGAAAATTAATAACATATTTATATATGTAGATAAATATAGCTTTTTAGGAGTAACAATATTTTGGGACACAATGTCATGTACAGTAAGACTTCTTTACACAGGATCACTGTATTAGCAAAGCTAGAACCGAAGGGAAAAATTTGGATTCCAAATAAAATATAGCAGAAAGAAAAAGAATCAGAAGCTGAACATTTTACTGTCAGGATGTGTGTTTAGGGTGCAGTGTATCATATTAACATTAAAGTATTAACTTAATTATCCATCGGTCCTGATAAAATTATATTAGATAGCCTTGATTTTTCAGTGCTGTATATTGCAACTTTTTCCTCAAACCAGTTCCCCCCATATCACCATCTATCATTCACAGGTAGTACCAAATACAAACCATCCTGTTCAACCTTTATCAAGATCCTTCATATTTCAAGAAATCTGCAGCACCTTGCTGCAGTTGAAATCGGATGAGCTTGACCTGGCAATGACAGAACAGGGACCAAATTCTAAAAATTAATTTTAATAGTAAACTTCATATTAGAAATCACCACAGTCAAAACCTGTATTTTCCTAGGTCCTTTGTAAAATGATGTAGACCCTCACAGTGCTCCCATTATTATGAAGGTTAGAAACAGGCAGCAAAGTTATTAATTCCTCTAGCAGTTCTATATATTCAGCACCCAATCAGCGAAGAGTAGGTACTAGATAACAGTAAAATACTGACAAGTCCTCTTAACTAACTGGATGTCAGGCCTTTGCCTAAATGACAGGAGATAGTGGAAAATAAAGAAAGGATACAATAAGACCTAGCTTGTGGGTACCTTGTACTATGTTCCTAGCTGGTTTTATCATAGGTATAATTCTGCAGTATCATAAAAGTGCATATAAGTTTGGAATCCAATATTTTCCTCTTATGTAGGTGATAAGAAAAGAGTTAACTTCTGTTAGAGAAGAATTCAGTCCACAGTATCTAATGTTACTGAAATATATTCAACTGTATTTCTAGAAAAGCTGTAAAAGTTGCAGAAGTAAAGTGTAAAGAAGGAATTTTTGTCCATGATAAACAGAAACAGCTTAGTGAAAGGCATTCTATGATACTTGACAATTACATCTGGAAACACTTAGAATAAACATATATTCTTCAAAAAGGCAAAACCTAGTGTTTTCTTCTACAAGCTAACATACATTTACGATCGCTACTGATATTTCCGTCACACAATACAGTGTCATATAACACCTTGCAAACTTTTCCCCATTAGGTGGCTTTTATGTGATGGTTGGAAGGTGCAGTTATAGCCATTATATTAATATCCAATATTTTAGTATATACTAGTTACAGCAGTTATAGTTTTTCAGTGACTGAGAATTTCTCCAGAATAATTTTTTTCACAAGAAACTAATTTTCAGCAAGAATAAAACAATCTTCAAATTGTTTTGTGGTCTATAAGCAGGGTTCAAGCTTCCTAGTTTCTTAAGAACTTAAATGTAGTGCTTTCTCTCCCACATCCATTAATACACACAAAATACACATTCACAGTGTACAAATGCTCACACATCTTTGTTGTAGCTCAAGAAGACAGAGGCAGAAGCAGGAGCAAAATCTTTATATTAAACATCTTATCTACTAAATATATTCAGAAACCTGATTTCAGAATATATCCCAAGAACTCTGTTTAATCTGTTTCTGAGTATGATTATTACATATGTGAATATGTACATAGGCTATACATAGGCTACAGCCTAAGTATATGTTCTATTCTTTTTCCCGTCTTCGCTATGGGATCATCAAAACCAAAAGATGGTGTAATAATGAAACCGTTGTAGCACAGTGTGGCAAGTGTTTTGCTGAAACCAGAAAGAGCTAGGACAGAGCACCCTCCATCCACAATGTGTCTGATTCTTCCATTAGATGACTTTATATATACCTTTCCTTTTTTGCCCAGAAGAATTCAGGGTAGAGAATTAACCACACCTACTTAATCCTTCAATATTTACTTCCTTCTTATTCATGGCTGAAAGCTTATTTCTTTTGTATTTCTCAAATACTTCTCTGAAAACAAAATCACTTGTTTCTTTTGTGGGATTTTTATGGCAATAAGCAGTATGGAATTTGAATAATTCTGATATTAATTAATTAATCTTCAGTGCATTGTATGAGATGAAGTGTCCACTATCCTAATTCCACAGATGGCTATCAGGTATGAAGAAAGGAATGCCACAGAGAATAAATATTTGCAAAATACAGATGTTCAGCCTGATATGCTCTGGATTATATTTTAACATCATCAGTATTTTACTATCTCATTTTGCAGTACTTTTTTTTCTTATTATTCTTCTCCACCCCACCCCTGGAGTTTCCAATAATTTTATTCACTTCCCAGAAAGACTAGCATTGCTGCATAATTTATCCCAGTAATTATATCAGGCATATGAAGTAAGGGTTGTGTAATAAATTGCCACTTGTGAAATGAGAGGATTAAATGACTTGTCTACTGTGATACAGAATCTTTCCTATGGAAGAAGGGATTGAATTTAGTTCTGTATCTGTTCAGGAAGGTATAATCTAAATTGTTTTCTAATAGCATATACTTCTTTCTATATAATCAATAACTTCACCTTGATGTGTTTACATTTTCTGAGTTCTCATTTTATTTAACAGATGAAAAAAGAAGATAGCTGGCTAGCAAGTGAAAATCTTCCAGTTTAGCTGCTGAGGGCTAAGTAACTTAACTTTTCTTAGCAGTTGGACTGGAAGCATCTTGCCAGTACCCTCTTTTGAACCCTTTGCCTTTCATTCAGACAAACTAGGGAAGATGCAGTGATCTTGACTGGAAGACTGCCGTACTTTGAGGAGTTAATGACCCATATAACAACTGACCTAAGCAGGCCTGTGCTGTTCCGTGCTGCATTGCACATATCACTTGACCTCCTGGACTGTGCTGTGCTGCACATACTCCTTCATAGAAGATGAAGCTAGGTAGCTGATAGTAATAGAAGAACCTAAAGACTCAGAGTCAGTACTGGAAAAAAATGGTGTTTCTTTGTTCATTAGTGTTTCATCACAAATCAGCCGTTCAAAAGGTCTCAAGTTCTCTTACTCAAAAGCATCAATAATCAAAGATTTTAGGTAGGATCCAAAGAAATATATTAATCAGAGATGATCCTTGAAGATGTAGGGAGTTTGTATTGTAAACTGAAGACTTGAATAAAAGGGTAGAACTGGGGAAAGGTAAAACGAAGCAAGCAGGACTGGAAACAGGACAAAAAGTCACAGGGAAACACTTCTCATAATAACTTATGTAAACCAAATTAGAATTAAAGAGGGCTATTGACTTGCTAATAACATGTAATCAAGCCACAATTATCCATTCAGGAACAAGAACAGCAATAGGACAGATAAACCCCAGTGGTACATAGTTGCAAAACGTAAATACATGACCAAAATTTTCTGATTACCCTTCTGTAATCCCAAAGTGTTAATAATGTGCATGCTTTTGGAGTTACATGGGTGGAGTTGGAAGTGCATAGCTCCCCAACCTCATCTCTTCCTCCTAGGCTGTAAGAGTTACCATCGCTCCCCTCCCTGGCTCCCTTTGGTGCTGTACACACTTCATGTGTAGCTAAAACCCTTACTAAGCAGAAACCTTACCAGGTTTGTAGTTCAGTTCTTACTCCGATAGAAAATTGTCCAGATGGATCCTGACGTGGATAGGCATCCAAAAGTCATTGTCTTCTTCTTCAGATGACTGTAGTCCTAAATGATGCTTGGTCAAAATAGTCAAGTTTCTTTCATAAATGTATTCTCTAATGTCGAGCACTCTTAATGTATCTTTTACTTATTATTGATTGGAAAGATGTTTCCTGCATCTGCTTGCTTCACTTCTTATAGCATGAAAAACATCTGATAAAGTATAAAACCACCTTCCTTTATCAACTAGAACTGATGCCAGCCAATAGATTCCAAAGTTATTGGGATGGAAAAGGGATATTCATAGTAAAAAATACATATAAACATATATACGTACAGATCCTAACAGTGAGCACATAAATTTTTGTTCTGTTAGGGTCCTGCTGTCCCTGCCCAGCCCACTGGAACCACCCCCCAACCCCATTTCAGTCCCCGGGGCTGTCAGCCCCTGTCCCAGCAGCACCGCAACAGGGCCAGTCTCCAGCTCTACACAGCCCTGCCCTGCCTGGCCACATGGGCCCACCCCCAGCCTGTCCTTCACCTGTTCCCAGCTCCAGGAGATACCGATGGCCTGGACTGGGGCTGTGCCAGTACCCCTTGGCAGCCCTGCTCTTGGCTAGGGTGGTGGGATGGGCCCTGGCTGCCAGGTCTTACGTGATGGACCCCCAAGGAGAGCCCCTGACACTTCCAATGACACAGGCCCAGGGTGCCGCCAGCCCATTCTCTACTATGGCAGTTTCCTATAAAGGAAGGAAGTATAGGGTGATAAAATTATAGAAAATATTCATTAGAAAATATTTCATAAATACAGTCAAGCAAATTGTTCCTCTATAAGTACTTGCTAATTGTTAGAACATTTCTTTATGTTGCTAAATGGGCTAAAAGAGCAACACTTAGCAACACTTGGAAGCAGTATGTTGACATCTACTTCATGGACCACCAACTGGAAGTGTGATTAATCTTTCTAAAAATGCATAATCAACACAGATATTGCTTTCATTTTTGTGATTTCATTATTTTTTTTATCTTAAATATAATAAAAATCAGTAAATTCATTTCAGTCCAGGGCTCCATTTTCTAGCCATTTTCTGGAAGCTTAACACTTTATATTCTGGTCATTGAAACACAACCTTGCTCCTTCCTCTGAGTTGTCCTAATCACCTTCTTGCAATTTTAGCAGCCCCAGTCACCATTCTTAGGCATTTAAACTCAATTCCAAAATCTCAGCCTCAACTCAAAGTCTTTTGATCAGTCATGCAGATATAATATTATGTTCCAATTACCCTTATTTATTGTACTTTCTACTGCTAAATAAAAGAGGTCCAGGAAGCAATCTCAAGCACTAGGACTCATTTTTCCATTACTTTAATATTACTGCAATTCTTGCTTATGTTTTGGACCACTGCATCTACCACTCTCCAAGACAGGTGTCCTATAAAGAGGAACAGCACTAAGCAATACTGATATGAACTACTTGGCTTTAGACCCACAAATTGGTCTGTCATCCACTTTCATTGTCTGGTTGGTTGGGGTTTTTTTGTTTGTTTTGTTTGTTGTTGTTTTGTTTTTTTTAAGGCCTTTGACCTTTGTTAAGGGAGCCCATTGAGAAGAGAAGAGTTAGGGAAATCTACCCTTTATCTTTAGCAGATTTGGTGTCTAGGGAACTCTTAACAGAGACATTACACACGTCTGTGAAATAGGTTCAGTGTCACTGGTTGTGTAACAGCATGAAAGTGAGTAACAAATGGGTGGTAAGCACAGTGCAAAAGCTCAAAGGAGTTGCATGTGAGCTAGATCAGATCAAAATGGAGTATAACGATAATGGGGTAGCACTGTGCCTTCTATCTTCATCGTTTACAAGTTCAAAAGCAAAATTTAAACCCAGCTGTAAAGCTGAGTAGTGCCACATGATTCAAAAGTATCAGAAACAATAATAAATAAAACCAGGAAAAATTTCTGCTCATTTTAGTAAAGTGTAAACTTTAAGCATTAATATTTAAGAAAAAAAACCCAAACAACAAAACCAACCAAACTCTAAGGCAGATGTCTAAGAAATAGAATTGGTTATAATATTCTATTGAGTTTATCAGAGGTAGATCATAATGGACTAACATGATTTGTTTCTGTGATAAGAGAACTTATTTCTAGCTGCAGGAAAGGCGCTATATCACTTCTTCCCCCAACACAGTAAAATGTTTGCTATAGTGTTGCATGGGATAGGAAAAGATAGCTTGCAGAGTGAATGACAGCTGCCTCATAGGAAGATAGAAACAGGCAATACTGAAAGGAGAAATATAAGCCTGAAGTGAAATAACCAGTAAAAATTAACAGGTATGTCCCTGAATTACATTGGTATAACAACTGGTTATGTTCAATGAAAGTTGCTGCTGAGACAGACTTGAATCTCATTGTCAATACTTGTCAATAGGGAAGACGGAGATACCACATCTAAAGAACTTTGTAAACATGGGTGATAGAATTAAATGAAACAATGTAGGTAGTAAAATTGTTGACCAAGGAACTAATAACACAAATGTCTGATACAAACTAAGACCTTTTTATTAGAAAATTACTAGGGAGGAAAATAGTCTTGCTGTAGTAATTTCATCACAGTGTGACAAAGAGGTCAATTCAGGAGTGAGAAAATCATCTGGAACCTGGTTGGTTTTTGTTGGTTTTTTTTTTTCCAGCAATATAATTTAATCAGATAGCTGAGGTTGTTGCCTCTGTTCAAGTCTGTCTGAACCTTTCTATAGAATAAGTGTATAGTTTTAGTCATCCAGTTCATGAAGGATGAACTCAAACTTCACTAGTACAGAGAAATATTAATAGATTGAAATGGAGTTTTGCAAACAAAATAAAATAATTTGGCTTGTTCAGTTCTGAAAAACAAATGCTAAGCAAGAAGGCGATTGTTGTCTATAGCTATATACAAATACTGTTTAAACTGAAGGACAGCTTTGGTACATATAGAAATAAATTATGTGAAAAACAAACAAAAAAAAAGATTATCAAAAAGTTCTTTCCCATTAAAGAAGTTCTGGAGCAGCCTGGTGAAAGGACTTTTGAGACCTAAAAATAAGCTTCTTTACAAATGCAGATCTGTAAGTGAATTAAAAAAAATAAATATGGTTTCTGTCACAGCAGAAGATCGCCTCCAATGGCCCAAAATCCCTTTTCAGAACTAAAGTTTGATAATACAAAGTACCTCACAAAGTAGAGGGACGCTTAAGCAGTAGTTCAAGCATAGACTGTGAGCATCACTATCTTTTTCCTTTACACTAGCGTTTAATCCTTTTGAAATAAAGCCAGATCCTGAATAATTTCTTGTCTGGATCCTAAGAAAAGCAGTGAGAAAACAAGACTCTAAAATACATTTCTGCTTTCTTGACCCTGGACCTGACTTGAAATTATGTCCTTCACCGATTACCACTGTAACTGACACTGTGAGAAAACTCATTAATTTCCACTGGTGAAAAGGTAGCCATGGGGCTTTAGAAAATCTCATCAATAATTTTGATTTGGATGAAAATCTCATACGTGGATTGAATTTGTTACAAGCACATTAGATCAAAGACAGTTCTCCACAGCTTAGGAAGCAGCTGAGTAGCCAAATCTATGCTTTACAGAAGCATATAGATACAAAATATAATTTTGCCTCAATACATCTTGTTAGTCTGACGTATTTTTAATCCAAATTCCATAAATGTGACACAAACTTTTCATGTCTGCTATTCTATGATAGGAAAATCATAGCAAAATATGTAACAGGGTTGAAATCAACATCAAAACTGAATATCTGAACATCGATCACCGTGCTAAATGTTTTTGTTACTCAACAAATCTCCTTGGGGCTGATAGATATGACACCAGTCGTACAAGAGATAGCTATTTCTAGAATGGCAGCTGGAGGACAGATAGGATGAAGTAAAGCCTCTAATATGGCACAAAGTATCTGTATTTACTAATATGGCACAAAGTATCTGTATTTAGGTTCTCAAATCACTTTGAAAATATAATTTTCTTTTAGGTCATTTAATCTTTAATAAAATGTAATGTACCATTAGAAAACCCAAGGTTTTTGATTTCTTTATTAGAAGCTTGTCCTCCTGTCCTTATGTAAACACCTGCAAAGCACTGCAAAAACAAGAAAAGGAATAACAGCGGGGGAAAAAATCAACTTTTTTTGACCAAAGATCACTTCCCCAAATAGCAATCACTAGAAAGAGTATTATTTATAATATATCATCTCATGTTTTATACATAACAATACAGTAAAAAATAAATGATGTATACAATTATCAATATGAAATATGCTATGGTTTTATGATATATTACATGACTGTCTGAGGTAGTGAAATCTGTATGCATATAATAATAGGAAAAAATAGATGATATTAAATTGCTGTGATAGGTTTCATGTACCCTAAGTTTAAATGGCTAATCTGCTTGTTTACATATCATTTTAATACTGTCGGTTGCTTTCTAGTCAGCAAATGGAAACAGATACTTTTTGAACTAGACTAACCTGTGTTCTGACTTGTGCCATTGTAAGATGAATCTATCTCCATAAAAGTAGTTCAGAGATGTCTCGGGTTATGGTATTTGCATTGTAGACTTCTCCATTTAGTCAGACATATATCACATCGAGCAGTCAGATCAATCCCACGCTTCATAATTATATTTCTTCTATTTTGTGCATTTTGCATTTGTGTAAAAATTGGTTTTGTTCTTGTTGCAGTCAATAAGCATTACTAAATTCTGACATTGGACTGGCATGACTGAAGAGGCATCTTTTTTTAAATTCCCCTACATAAGTTTCCTGTTGTGAATTTCCAGTAGTCTGCCTCTTTCAAATGGATTAATACTGTGGAATTGCAGGTAATGAAAATCTCTCTGCTGAATCACACAAATATTAAAACCAACTGTCTGCATTTCACTAATATCAGCAGGGTCACTCAGTTTCAATTTTGTTGAATTAATTCATGCTACTTCAAATTTTATTACAACTTGAACTTTCATTCCATAATTAATTACATGAGCAGCATGAGTATGCCCTGGATACTGAAAGATTAGAGCCTACTTTTTCTACATCTTAGTTCAGACACAGAGGTTTATTTCACAGTACCAAGATGTGCTGAAGCCAATACTTATATCTAATACAGAGAATTTAGTTCAGAAATTTTAGTTCAAGGCATGTCCAGTACCATGTTAAAAATTAATTTACCTGTCTTTCCAGCTGTTTATAACTTAGAGAGGCAGGAACACAAGAGACACCTGAATTCTTCTGGGGCAGCAGCTAGAGGCTAAGAAAGTTGTGCAAGAGTTTTCTGAAATGGTAGTAGACATCTATATTTAGGTAATTGAGTCACACTCAGAATCTGAGCTCACAGTTTGGTTGCTTTTTTATCAATGGAAAGAGACAGACACTTCCAGAGCAATTCATCCTACCTTAAAAGAGTTTTCTAAAAGAGAGTGAATGGCTTCCAACTTGAAGGTACCAAGATCTCGCCATTGACAATAGTGAAAACACCGTTTTTAACTTCAAGTAAGCAACTAGGTTTTGGATGGCTAATTTCATCTGAGATGTTTGTTAATCAAAATAGACAAAAACATGTCTGTCAGCGACTGGCTAGCAAGAACGGATATCTCTGTAGAGAGGTACTACACATGAGAGACATCTGGAAGCCCTCTATCACAGAAGCCAGAGTTTGGCAGTAGGGAGACAGAGGAATTGTACTTACATAGTAATGTGGAGAATTCTACCTCTGCTTTGTAAAAGAGAGTAATGCAGTTGTCAAACTGTAAATAAAAGGTAAATTCAGTCTCCATGTTCTACAGAACCTGGTTCTGTATCTGTGTGTGTGAAAATATGTATGAGATTCTGTGGTGAATAAACTAATAAGACAGTTCTTTTTATTATGGAAATGCTTCCTATTATAAATTGCTTCCATCAAATAGACATTCAACTTGCATTAAAATGTTTGAGTGCCTAATGAATATCCAAAGAAAGAAAATATCTGCAACTGAAACAGACTCTGGAGAGAAAACCTGTCTATTAATTATAGTCCATTTGGGGCCATTGTGACGTTATTAGACATTCAAGCATAATCTCTGAGAAACTTTGACCCATCCCCGGTAGCACATAGACTAGCTCCTATTCTTCTACCTTGGATTTGAACTCTACTGAGTAGTCTTCATGACTTACTTGTTCTGAAGTTGCTCTTTTAGATGTGTAATAGGGAACAAAGGTCCACATGTCCCCTTCTTCTCCATTTCTTATTGTACTATTTATGGCTAGGATAGAGTTAAAATTCTTCATAGTAGCTTGTATGGGGCTACATTTTAGATCTGTGCTTAAAATAGTGTTGATAACAGACTGATTTTTTAGTTATTCCTGAGCAGCACTTACACAGTGTCAAGGTCTTTTCTGCTCCTCACGCTGCCCTGACAGCAAGTAGGCTGGGGGTGGGCAAAAGGTTGAGAGGGGACACAGCCAGGACAGATGACCCCAACTGATGAAAGGGATATCCCATATCATATAATGTCGTGCTCAGCAATAAAAATTGTGGGGATGGAAGTTGACAGGGGCTGTCATTGCTCAGGGACTAGCTGTTCATAGGTTGGTTGGTGGTAAGCAGTTGTTTTCTTTTGCATAATTTGCTTTTCTTGGATTTTATTGTCCTCTCTGGGTTTTTTTTTTTTTTTTGTTGTTTGGTGTTTTCCTTACAATTTTTGATTTTTTCCTCTTTCAATTAATTATTAAACTTTTTCTCAACTCATGAGTTTTCTTCCTTCTACTTTTCTGATTCTCCCCTTGATACTCTGTGGGGGTGACTGAGTAGCTGTGTGGGGCTTAGTTGTCAGCAGGGTTAAACCACAACATTTATAATTATATTCACAAATAATCATATTTTATATCTGAATTTCCTTATAATTTTTTTAAGCATACTTTGAGTTCTGTAATAGTGGCAGTTTAATTTTCTCTTTTGCCAAATGAAAATAGATCAATTTCCCTATTTATTTATACAGTTTAAGCTTTTACTCTTGATCCTGTAGCTTTCCTTGAAGTAATAGTGGAGATGTTGTTCCCAGTGTTCTTGCAGTATGCCTGATCTTTCAGGATAGAACAATTCTTAATACAATCCATAACTCTACCTCATACTGTCCAGAAACAATGACATAATATTTCTGACATAATAACTCTCAAATAGCAAAGAAAAGCTGTAGGCTGCCTGAAGGTCACTAAAAAGATGTATCTGGTAACTTTAACTGCTTTCTGTGCATATTAGGGTCACCCATGAAATAGAAATTTAACCATTTTTGCACTGTACATTTAGCAACATATAACAGTATGAGTTGCCCTAGGCAAGGCACTCCATGTATAAGACTTCACTATTAGCATTAGTGTTGTTAGGAGACCAAAGCAAGAAAGCAAGTGCACATAAAAAAAAAATATGCTCTTAAAATACATAGGAAAAAATAATTTTCTTGGGTGGACTTTTCCAATCCTTCATCATTCAGTAAAGACTTACATGGCAGTCACAAAATCCAATTTGAAAGAGAACATTTTTCATTTTGTTTGAGACTATAATAAAAGGATAATTTATTGGTTGGTGTAAAATGTCATTAACTTCAACTAAGACATGAGGATTTATATAAAGCTAAGTAGAAGACCTTGAAACAGACCAATATTCCTTGAGATGGTTTGTTTTCCCTTTAATAATGTTTAAGCATTCTTTTTTCACAATCTGCTGAATAATGGTCGTGCATGTTGATAATCTTTTGATTAATACACCTGAAATACATACATGAGGATAAAAAGTCAGATGAGCCCTTTCTGGTACGTCCATAGAGTTACTGTTATCTGGAAAAACAGGAAACACTCCTAACACTTTTCAATTAAAAATAACTCTATATTAAAACCTTCATGGAAAATGTCTAGGTGTTGGGTCCTTGTGGATTACTACTATTTTAACACGAAAGGGATATAGCTGCCCAAAATTGTCTTATGGAAATCTAGTCAATCGTCCTGCCCTACCAGAACAGTGTGGAAGCTTTACATACACTGATGTTGTAACTTCTATATTTATTTCTGAAGGTGGCAATCTTCTGCTGTGGTGGTGGCAGAAATGTTTCCACTCAACTATGAATTTTAGAGAAAAAAAGCTCATCATCACCATCAGCCTGATATTCCGCCATGACAAAGGATTCAGGATGCTGATGACTCAGCATCCCAATATTGAAGACCTATTAGTATTCCAAGGTGCAGTGGAAGCATAGACATATCAGCAGAAACTGGGTATATACTAGGAAGTATGTTTACACCAAGTTTAACTGCACTGTTACTGCTTGAGACAGTTTTCTGTTTCAATATTTGCTTTCTTTAGTTCTTTTTCTATAATTATTAGGTTTGGACTAACAAGTCTTGGAAGTTCATCAACAAGAGAAATGGGATGTTTTTTTCTCCTTCGTTCCTCTACATGCTTCATATTTTTGTGCTTTTCACTCGCTATCAAAAGCGGGGAGGAGTTAATCTGTTTCCAATACTGTTTGTTAATGATTTTCCCAGCTACCAGCCCCAGAGTGTTTAGCAGGATGCTCTGCCCATTTGGAGTCCCTTGTTATTTTGTTCTTCATCATCTTGAAAATTCTGTTACTCCTCTCGTAGTTTTCCATGCTACTGGAGTAAGCTACAGGAGTCTTTGCTCTTTGGTGGTTATATTGTTCACATAGTTACCTAAAACACTTAGATGTTCTGTGTAGCTATGTCATCACAGTATTATGAGACACTTATATACTTTTGTCAGCTACACTATTTTAGTATATTTGTTTATATTTAAGTTCAAGGCATGCCAGTTAATGTACTTCTGTTACAGGCCTCTGCTTTAGCTACAGCTGAAAAGTGCTTATTTTCCAGAAAAACAAACCAAATAAAAAACTGAACAGGAAAAGCCTGTATTTCTCATAATTTGTGTCTCAGCTTTCTTGAAGAGAGTGTGAGGGTTGGGATTTTTTGTGGGGTTTTTCCCTTCATTTTCTTCCTGTCACAAAGTTCAGCTGGTTAAACAAATTCCAGCTGAGCTGTTTTACAGAAAATTGATATCTCTGGGATTGTCTATTTTGCCCTGTTGTGTTATGCAGGATATGTATTGGTAGATTTAGAAATGTCTCTTGATTGCCTCAAGCAGTCTTCAACGACGAAGAAAGAGTTATTGAATTTTTTAGCATTACCTATGATGGAGATATGATTGATGAGAAGCAGATGTAAGGAGCTTAATTTAAGTCTATTTGATAAATAGATCTCATTTCTTTCTCACCCACGGAAATGTACAGAATTTAAAAAAATAATCTTCACTTGTAAAATATCTAGGAGAAATACTACTCAATACCTTCTTAAATAAGAATATTTCACAGGCTTATTTAGTGATGAACCACAATGTTAAAATCCTGGTTAATTTTGAGTTTTCTTAGAGCAAAATCTATTTTATATATATACTGAAGTTCTGAAGGGAATTCAATTCACATTTTATGCTTAATGAGCTTGTGTAAGTTTTCTGTCTAGAACCATAAATCTTCAAATTGCTGAAGACACATAAAAATGTCTGGACCCATCTGCTGCCTAAACTGAGCTTAGCTGTACAAAGAACAACATATTGGCACAAGACCCTGTGGCAAATCATGGAAAATTTTTATGAGTCAGAACCCAGTTCCTACCTTTTATATCCATACCCTCCCTCTTTGGGGAGGAAAGCAGTCTGAATCAAATCTATACCTGTTATACATTTATCAGCAAAGTTGTGCTGACTGATCCATGTAGGTGGAAAATCCAGGTGGAAAAATGATTTGAAAAGCATCATAGTCTGATTGTTTATTAACAGAAATGTCCATTAATTCATTAGGGTTTTAATAAGAATATATCCAAGAGGAAAGTCATTCTGTGTATAACTAAAGACAAACTACTAAAGAGACGAAAAATCCCCCCCCACTCCCACCCCCAGATTCCAAACAATCTCAGAGTCTACTTCTTGGTAAATTCTGTGGTAGAGGAGGGAGAGAGTTGATTGCTTGAGTACTTCCTTGCTTTTTTTTTTTTTTTCTTCTACTGACACCTGCTAGTTATTTCATACAAGGGGGGGTTGTGTGTGGTTTTGTTGTTTTCCTGTCATATAACAGAGCATGTATACCCCTTATTCTGTAATCATATACAGGTAAATTATTTGAAATATGACTGAAAACAGAAAAAGTAAAAAGAGTAATAATATTCCAAGACTGGTATCATAATATTATTCCCATGGGACTGGCAGAGGAGCTGTAGAGGAGAAAGAAAATATGGAAGCCAAGGAGTGGAAGAGGAAAAAACTAATGCCAGTGTAATGAGAGGAAAAAGAGGAAAAATAGAAGAAGCCTTGGAGGGAAGAGAAGGATGAGAAGTATACAGTGTCCCCTGGTGTAATACCAGGCTGCAGCTTTTCTGGGCCATTCTTGTGAAGGATAGAAATAAGAACAGCAGAAACTGCTGATCACTGACTTTAACTTAATTTCAGAAACTTTAGTTTCTTTGATCATCTTAGAAACTTTTCTGGTCTTTTTTTACATGTCCTGAAAATTTAATACTGAACTTCACATGTTCATATGTGCTGCAGTCCTGGATAACTGGGGAGGTCCCAGTTAACTGGAGGTTCACCAATGTGATGCCCATCGAAGGGCAAGAGGGAGGATCTGGGAAACTACAGACCTCTCAGCCTGACCTTGGTGCTGGGGAAGGTTATGGAACAGATCATCCTGAGCACCATCACACAGCATATGCAGGACAGCTGGGGTATCAGACCTGGCCAGCAACGGTTTATGAAGGGCAGTTCCTGCTTGACAAACGTGATCTTCTTCTGTGACAAGGTGACCTTCCCTAGTGGATGAGGGAAAGGCTGTGGATGTAAAAGTAAAGCCTTTGATGCTGTCACCCACAGCATTCTTCTGGAGAAACTGGATATTCATGGCTTGGATGGGTATAGTCTTTGATGGGTAAAAAGATGGCTATATGGCCAAGCCCAAAGAGTGGTGGTAAATGAAGTTACTGAAAGATCCAACTGGTGGTCAATCACAAGTGGTGTTCCTGGGGACCAGCTCTGTTTAATATTTTTATCAATGATCTGGACAAGGGGATCAAGTGCACCCTCAGTAAGTCTGCAGATGACACCAAGCTGGGCAGGACCGTTGATCTGATTGAGGGTAGAAAGGCTCTAAAAGGGATCTGGACAGTATGGATCGATGGGCCAAGGTCAATTGTATGAGATCAACAAGGCTAAGTGCCATAACCTGTGCTTGAGTCACAACAATTCCACGCAACCCTACAGGTTTGGAGAAGAGTGGCTGAAAAGCTGCCTGGCAGAAAGGGACCTGTGGATGCTGGTTGATGGCCAGCTGGACATAAGCCAGCAGGGTGCCCGATGTCCAAAAAGGCCAACAGCATCCTGGCTCATATCCAAAACAGTGTGGCTGGCACGACAAGGGCAATGATCATCTCCCTGGGCTCAGCACTGGTGAGGCCGCACCTCAATTACTTTGTTCAGTTTTGGAAAAAGTTCAGTTTTCAGTTCCCTCAGTACAAGAAAGACATTGATGTGCTGGATCAAGTCCAGAGAAGGGCAACGAAGCTGGTGAAGGGTCTGGAGCACAAGTCTTATGAGAAGCGGCTGAGGGAACTGGGGCTGTTCAGCCTGGAGAAAAGGAGGCTCAGGGGGGACCTGCTCTCTACAACTACCAGAAAGAAGATTGTAGACAGGTGTCAGTCTTTCCCAAGTAGCAAATGATTGGATGAGCAGAAACTGCCTCAAGTTTGACCAGGAGAAGTTTAGATTGGGCATTAGGAAAAAGTTCTTCACTGAAAGGATTATCAAGCTAGTTTCACTGAACCGGCTGCCCAAGTTAAGTGGTTGAGTCACCACCCCTAGATGTGGCACTTAGGGACATGGTTTAGTGGTGGATTTGGTAGTGTTAGGTTTACAGTTGGGCCTGATCAGCTTAAAGGTTTTTTCCAACCTAAATGATTCCATGATTCTCTGACTGCTTGGAATTATGTCTTCCTTAATTATTTTGTATTTATCTTATTATGTGATCTGTTCCTAATGATTACTGAAATGTATACATTCTGAATTTTTAATCTGCTTATAAATTACTTGAAAATTACAGGAAATGACAGTATTAAACATTTTTACTTTGTTATTGTGATCAAATGTTTAATTTAATAATTATTTTCAAATTGAATAACAGATTTTGTAGTTAGAAAGTTTTAAATTAAGACATTTTTGTTTCTTAAACATTTTTGTGATTTATTGAGGATTTTTTTAATATTATAAGAGTCCTGAGATTGAAATACAGTTTTTCTAAAGGAAATGTGTAGTTTTGCACTATTTTTATACCTTTTTTCACAGGCATTTTCCTGTGAAAGGATCTGCCTGTAGTTGGGCATCACCATGCTGCTTCATTGCAATGCTTGTGCTTTTTCCACTTTATTATAGGGATGCAGAAGGAGTTCTAAGGCTCCTGAGCTGCCCCTCATGCCAGAGAATGCCCTACAAATGATAGTGTTGGTACAACTAGAGGACTCTAGAGGCTGTCTATGGAACTTCACCAATGTCAAAATCAATCACTGTAGAACAGTAAGTCAAAAGAAGCAGGAACAGAAGACCTTCTGGAATATATATATATACAAAAGGGTTCAGAATTCTCAGGAAAACCTAAGTGAGTGTTCAAGAGGCAATTAAGTTGCAGTCTAGGCTACAGAATCATAGAATCAGAGCACGATATGGGTTGGAAGGGATCTTGAACGATCATATAGTTCCAATGCCATGGGCAGGGACACCTTCCACTAGAACAGCTTGCTTAAAGTTCCATCCTACCTGACCTTGAACATTTCCAATGATGGCGCATCCACAGCTTCTCTGGGCAGCCTTTTCCGGTGCCTCACCACCCTCATCATAAAAAAGTACTTCCTCCTATCCTAGTTAAATCTACCCTTTTTCAGTTTAAAACCCTTGCCTCTTGTCCTATTGCTGCAGTCTCTGGTAAAGTCTTTCTCCATCTTTCTTATAAACCCCCTTTTATTATTGGAAGGCCAAAATAAGGTCTTCCAAGAGCCTTCTCTTCTCAAACCTAGACAACTCCAACTCTCTCAGCTTTTCCTCATAGGAAAAGAGTTCCAATTCTCTGATCATTTTCATGGCCCTCCTCTGAACCTGCTCAAACAGGTCTATGGCCTTTTTGTACTGGATATGCCAGAGCTGGATGCAGTACTCCAGGTGAGGTCTCATGAGAGCAGAGCAGAGGGGGAGAGTCACCTCTCAACCTGCTGGCCATGCTTCATTTTATGCATTCCAGGATATGGTTGGCTTTCTGGGCTGCAAGCACTCACTGCTGGGCTCGTGTCCAATTTTTCATCCACCAGTATCCTGTGTTTCACTAACTGGCTGCTCTCAATCTATTCATCCCCCCAGTCTGTATTGATACTGGGGATTGATGTGACCCAGGTGCAGGACCTTGCACTTAGCTTTGTTGAACTTCATGAGGTTCATACAGGCCCACTCCTCAAGGTTGTCAAGGTCCTTCTGGAGTGCATCCCTTCCCTCAGACATATCAAGTGCACCACTCAGCATGGTGTCACTGCAAACTTGCTGAGGGTGCACTCAGTCTTACTATATATGTAATTAATAAAGATATCAAACAGTACCAGCCCCAATATGGACACCTCAGCCACCTGTACTTGCTTCCACTTAGATATTGAGCCAGTGACTGCAACTCTTTGGATGTGGCTACCAGATTTCAAATCTATGTCTGGAATTTTACCACACTGCTCTCTGTAAAATTAATGTTGTTAAAATACCATTAATGACCAAAACCAGAATTGCCATTCTATGGAAAATTCTGTACAAAATAATAAATGTAACTACAGTCTACAAATTCTGTTTATTTCCTTGCTATACTTTAATTTTCTTCCTAATGTGTAACTTACACTCATTTCAAGCAGTTGTTAAATGCCTGACACTACAAAACCACATTCTCTTTACCACTTGCTTCTTACACTTCTGATGAATTCACAGTTTTAGTACATGTTACTGTTCATTTCATTTATATTGGTCCTTATGATTTTGTGACTGTTGCAGCTGCTTGCCAAAGGAAGGATTTTTTATCTCACAAAGTGTATATTTATTCTAAGAATTGAGAACTGCAAATGCAACAGAACAGCTTTGATTCCAGTTGTCTGAAATAACAGTCTAAAACAGTCTCTCTACTGCAATATCCATAAGTTTGCTGAAGATATGCATGAAATGATGAGTGGGTAATCAAGCTCTGGAAGTTACTATTCCTAAGTATTTATTACTGAAATTTCAGTACATAAGAATTCTAGCATATGACGAGTGGGTACAACCCAAAGAGCATACTGAGAAGCAAATCAAATGGATAACAGGGGGCTCCAGGTGGGATCTACTGTATCTAAGATATTTTTTTTTTGAAGTTATTTCTCTAGTTTTAACAAGTCATCTAAGCATTCTTCACAGACAAAGCAAAGGATAAGTGCTTTGAATAATGATTTATCATACTCAAAACCATGTCTGTAAGACAAATGATCTGATGTATGAGCTGGAGAGAGAGAGGTAAGGAGGTGGCTTTACAACCTTTCTTTGCCTAAGCTTTCTATGGCCTAAGCTTTCTATGGCCCTGAGCTTTCCCTCCTTTTATTCATCCCTTCCCTGCCTATTCTTTCCAGCGACAAGTTCCTTTTTTTTTTTTTTTTTCCTTTACAGGGAAAGGGAACTTTCATCAGACACTCCGAAGTTGATCCAAGTCATAATTGTGTAAACCTATCCCTTTGTTTATTTTTTGTTCGCTTTTGCCCTTTAGATTGTGTTCTGCTGCATTAGTGATTTTACACTGAGGTCTGAAAAATACTAGAGATAGCACAAGACAAGTAGTGAAAATGCACAGCAGAAACTGGGGAATGGAAAGGAGATGACAGGACTATAATTTCAGCTCTTTTGAATACATTTTGAGATAACTGATGGTAGCTGACTTTCATTTTGCTCTCTTTTACCATTATGGTTGCTTCTATTTTATAATTAGACAGTTATGGAAGTATAATAATAAAAAAGCTACAGTAAGGAAAAAGAAAGTAAAATTTGCATATTTAACCTCACGAAAGTTTAAGTTAAACCTGTATTTAATCTCACTGTGTGTTAGCACACAGAGCAAGCTAAAGGTCCAGAGTTCATGGTCTGGAGGTTCTGGTGTCTGTGTTGAATGCAGTCCTGATAAAAAATACCCATATCTGATATACATTTGCAGCATACATGTAAAAACATATGAAATGACACTTAACACTTCTATAAAATAGAATGTAACCTGGCTTGAATGTGTACATGCAGTCTTTTTAAAGTTAATCTTTAACATTCACAAACTCTCATCACTATTTTTATCTGGTAGATGTTTCCAAGGGAAAAACAAACAAAAAAAAAAAAGGTGGGTGGGTAGAGGGAGCAGGAAAGACAAACAAAACAAAACCAAAATAGCACCCATCCTAAATAGATCATAAAGCACACTGGAAAGGTGAGTTACAACTTGTGCTTGCTATGGCATCTGTCTTCCTTCCTTCATGGGGAGGGGGATTTTCATTTGCCAATAATGGCAGTGATGACAGGACTAGACATTTAGACCTGCACAGCCAGATCAGTACACAGAATTAAGTATTCTCACTTTGTTGCTGTATTATAGTTACTGCTTAATATCATTTTATGTGAAGCCAAACCTTTGTGTTTCTTAAATTAATGTGCTCATCAATGTTTTATGTTGGAAAGGTTTTCAGTACAGGATGCAATAGACTTGACATAACTCATAAGAGCTGATAATATAGTAAAGTTGAACTTAATCTTTCTTTCATTAATTTTGCCCATGTACAGTTTGCTCCCATTTTATTAGCAATACAACTATTCTTTGATACAGGCAGAGTATTACAAATACAATAAGTACTGCCAAAACAGGCGCAGAAATGGAGGATGTAGAAATTAAAATCAAGAAAGCTATGAAGTAATGAGCTTTTAGCTATTTTAGCTATTAACCAGGCACTATATGTCATGAAATGGCTTGCCTAAAACACACTTTTCCCTTGGCAGCTAGGTGTAAGGAAAGGCTTCTTAGGATTATAAATTGTTTAACAACTTTTGAGAGCAAGAGCTGTCTCTTCATATGGCACCATCACAATCTTTATTTAGGATCTAACATTATTGTAATATAAACCGAAGAGAAAACCAAACCGAACAAATGAAAAAAACCCCACCCAAACCCAACAAAAAAGCCCAAACACCTTTCCTAAACTATGCAGAGCTGAATTAGTTTCTGAGTGATACAGAGAATAAACACCTTATTCTAATGAATTCCCAGTGCATCAATTATATTTTTTAACCAAGAAAGGTCTGTCTTGATCTTAAAAACATCACACAATTTTGCAGAAGACAAAGCCATTGAAATTGTAGGAGAGATCACAGGCAGTAAATAAGTAAATAATATTTATTTAGATATGCTTGAAGAAGGACTTCCAAATAATTTATTCTGCTGTGGCTATAATATGAAAATGGAGTTAAAATCAAGGCTGATTTCTCTTTCCAAAGCTCAGAACATTTGTATTTTTTCAAGTATATATGAAGCTTTCCATGGAATTAGGCTTTTGATTACAGAGCTTGCAAATTGCCGAGTTCATTACTATGTAAAGAAGTCAATTTATAACGCTGATGGGAAAAGATACCAATACCCATGTGTATTTGGAAGCATTACTTGAATGAGACCAGCTTTACTCCAATTTAATCTGCCAAAATAATTCTGTCTGTGGTAGCATGTACAGATCAATCAATTTAGCAAAGTATAGTGGTGAATTTGTTTATGACTAAATCACACATAGTCATATACTTTTGCATATGTCTTGTGTATCTCCACTGAGTACACAGGGAGTCTGTATGATATGCTTAGATTAGAGAACTAGCCTTCAAACAGCACAAACCCCAAGGAAAAATCTTTCCAAGTGTCTAGGTATCATGGCAATAAACAATGTGTATATTGTCACAGAAATACATGAAACTTGTGATTTGGGCATTCATATCATCTCTTTGAATTTGGTGGGCAGCATTGTAACAGATAAACTTAACTGTGACTAGAAATGCTTGAAAATATGGAGAATTAACATTAGTAAAAAGGCTTGGGAAGTAATTGGCATTAAGGTCCAAACTGTTCCAAGGAGTTTCATAGCAAGAGAACACAGAGCTGACAGGGACTAATAACTTTAAGTTCAGCTTTCTGCTGTTGCAGAAACATCCTCTAAATACACCATTCAGAACCATTTACAAAACAATTTTTAATATAATGCTCTTCATCACATGTAAGAAGACAATTTTAATGCATCAACAGCAAACAAAAGTCGTCATAAAAACTAAAGGCTTCATTATATGCCTAAGAGTACTTAAAGTTTTCCAGATCTTTGAGATGGATTGTCTCCATCTTTTTCTTAATGTGGACACCCAGAAGCATGCAATAGCTCTTGGGCCAGTCTGGATGGGGCAAGATGTGAAAAATATGCTCTGCATGGCAGCTGAGGAGAATGGCCCTACTTGGAGCCTCTGGTAGAAAGCACCAGGGGAGACTCAAGGTCAGTTCCCAGGCTTTTGGAGTTAGGGATACATGGTATGTGAGTCTTCCGATATTTCAGCTGAAAGACAGGTACTGGCAGCTTATAAAGGGGTTCAACCTGCTTTGGAAGTGATTAGTGCTGAAGCATAGCTCCTCCTGGCATGCCCATTGCTGGTGCTCAGGGTGTGGGTCCCCTCAACACATCATGCAGCTGATGCTACATGGAGTAAGTGGGTCACACAATGAGCTCAAATATGAAAACCCAGTCATCCAGGAATTTTGGAAGTGATCATAGACTGGCCAGAAGGCAAAGATTTCAGAATGTCACGGGGGGAGGAAGTGACATGCTGAAGAACCCCCATTGTACAATAAATAACCGGAAAGTAGGAAGCAATATGCCTTGTTTACTGATGGATCCTGTCGTATTTTAGGAAAGTATTGGAGATAGAAGGCAGCGGTATGGAGCCCCCTATGACAAGTTGCAGAAACTGCTGAAGGAGAACGTGAATTGAGTCAGTTTGCAGAGGTGAAAGCTATCCAGTTGGTTCTGGACACTGCTGAATGATAAAAATGGAAAATATTTCACCTCTATACTGACTCACGGATGGTGGCAAATGCTCTGTGAGGGTGGCTGCAGCAAGGAGAGTAACTAGCAGTGCAAAGGTAAACCCATCTGAGCTGCTGCATTGCAGCAAGGTATCGCTGCCCAGGTGGAGAAGCTGGTTGTTAAGATCTGTCATGTGGATGCTCATGTACCTTAGAGTCAGGCCACTGAAGAATATCAAAACAATCAGCAGGTAGATGAGGCTGCTAAGACTGCAGTGGCTCAAGTGGATCTGGATTGGAAACATAAGGGAAACATCCTGGTTTCAGCTGGGATAGAGTTAATTTTCTTTTCAGTAGCTGGTGCAGTGCTGTGTTTTGGATTTGGTGTGAGAACAACGTTGATAACACATTGATGGTTTTGGTTGTTGCCAAGTAGTGTTTATACCAAGTCAAGGACTTTTCAGCTTCTCATGCCCTGCCAGCAAAGAAGGCTGGATGGACACAAGAAATTGGGGGGGGACACAGGCAGGACAGTTGACCCAAACTGGCTAAAGGGGTATTCCATACCATATGACATCATGGTCAGTAGATACACTAGGGGAAGATAGCCGGGGCACAGGAGGATCATTACTTGGGGACTGGCTGGGCATCAGCCAGCAGGTGGTGAGCAATTGTATTGTGCATCACTTGTTTTGTTTTCTGCCTTAAATTTTCTCTTTCTTTTTTTGTACCTCCCTCACACTGTACTTTAGTTTTATAGTTCTATATAATTGCTTTCAATCTAAGAATGCTGAAGGCCAATTAATATGGACAATTACTGAGATTTCATTAGTTCAGTTACAGCTATATAAGCTTTGAAATTTCCAGACTTGAACAACAAAATATGCCTGAAGCTATGCTTAGAAACTTCCATGTACCTTGATTTATGCCTTTGTCTCTGGTAAAATAAACATTTTTTTTTAATTATATAATTAAGGAAACAATGTCAAGCACTGCTGAGGGGACCAGCAAAAAAAGACTGTATAGTTGCTAATAACTGTTTAGCATAAGGCAGGGTTTCAAAAGCATCTATACATTGTCGTAAAGAAGCAGGAATCAATGTGTTTGAGTCAAGTGGTATTCAAGAACACAGAGTGAAATTTAGGTACCTGTACTTTACAGATAGTTCAGTTTTCAAAATCAGACTCCTCCAGGCAAGTACGTATCTGTTTCCACATATAAAGTGACGGAGTAATGACAGTCTGTGTAGCTCAGCATTTACATTTTTCTAAACTCCAATTGTTCCTAAATTAGGAACTTTGCTACCCATTTCCTTGAGACATTAGTCCAACAGGATTTTGGAGATCTTATACAATCCTCAAGATGATCATACATGCAGCTTGTCTTCTGCTTTACCCTAGTTGCAGCTAGTAAGACTTTTAAACTTTTTTACTTGAAAAGACAGATAAATGTCACAATTACCACTGGTTTCCTCTGCACCTTCATCTAGAAACCACTGTCTTCCTTCTCACTCCCTTCTCCAGCTTTCTTACATGAATACCTTCAATCTTTCACTAAATGAACTAAGACAGATTTGTAAATGGTTAAGTGTTTACAAATAATGTTTTGCATTACACCATCTGTTTGCCTAGAGCTCAAGCTGGAATGAAGAGATGTAGCAAACTACACAGGGAAGAAAATCTCTATAGATAGAGTGGCAGTTCCCTGAGCAGTGAAATGTTTGAGGTGGATCTACCTGCCCATTTTCCTTACAGTGAGTAGTCCAGTAATATCAACAAGTCATTGGATTTCTACAGACATTTATCAGAGTTTGAATTTGAATAAGGTGACTTTTGATATAGTGACAATTCAAATTACCTATCTGATATCTATTTTAAAAAATAATTTGTAAACAAATCTTCCCCTTTCCTGCAGTCTATACACAAGAGCAAACTTGATTTTAGTCCACCAGCTTTCACTGTCTTCTTGTTCACAACAAACTCCATTTAGCCCTCCCTGGGTCCTCAGGACATGCCATTGTGTCTCCATCACATCTCTAAGCTAGCACTGAGTCTTTGGGTCTCTGCTGAGGCACTGTACTTGCAGCTTCTCTCATTCCTGTGTGAACCACTTGCACCCAGCTGAACACCCAGCTGAACAATCTTGTAGCCCTCTGTTTCATCTGTTGAACATGGGAAAAAAATAAACCCACTCACATTATAGAACGTAAAAGAAAGACTTCCCCATTCCTTCTCACTTTCAAAGATGCAATTTCAAGAAGTCTTGTTTATACAAAAGTGTTACAACGAACAAAGATTTCAGGGTTTTACCTTTCCACAGAGAGGAGTCTTTCCTGTGCTTTACTCTTCAGCCTGTTATACAAATCAAAACCAGATATGATGCACAACCATTCTTTTTTCTCCCTAATGAAACAGCTTCATCAACATATTTATAGCTCAGACACCTGTTATAATAAAATGTTCTAGACAGAGTTATTTTTTGGCTGTGTTATTTTTTATAGACTGTGTAGTGATTATGCTTGCCTTTAAACAACAAATGTAACAATCAGGAGTAAGAATAGCAAGGTGGCATGTTCTGCTGAGATGCATGTCTTGGAATTTTCTTTTACATTTACTTGCAGTTGTCTTCTAAATAGAAACTTCTTTTCCTGAAAATTTCTGTGTATAAGATGACATTAAATTATCTTACGTAAAATTTTTACGCAGAAGGATTTTGAAAATTGTAAAATTAGGGGGAAAAAAAGTATGATTTCTTTTGTTAGCTGATTTTTATTCTGTAATATTTTTTTGGATTGGGTTTGGTTTTTTGTTGTTGGGTTTTTTTCATGACTAGAAAAGGCATAATGACTTCAAATAATGACAATGGAAGTGTTTACCTAGCATTTGAAATTTCACAAAAGTTAATTGCCTTATTCCTTTTTTTAAATCAAAAGTTAGAAAAACTATATGAAATGGCTGTCCTCTATGGTGAAAAAGATTGACAAGAATGCAATTGTCTTTTTTTTTAATGTTTTCTCAGAATCTGATGCTACAAAACGGGACCGAATTGATGTAATTTCCTGTTCAGCAACTTAGAACATAAAAAGCAAAAGAATTTTGAAAAAACTATTATTAAATAACTTTATCCGTATTACTGAAATTTAAATACTTTTGCCTTAAACTTCTTTGATAAGATTTGGTTAACAATTTGGAAAGTTCACTGTAAACACCCTCCTCTCTCTCTCTCTCTTTCATTGTATGTGTCATGTGAAGATCAGTGAATAATGAACTTCAGCTATCAAAGATCTGTCAAACTAATTCAGAACATATTGGTAGGATTCTTATTGCTAATATTAAAAAAAAATAATAAAATAAAACCAAACCAAAAATAGATCAGTGAACCTGAAAGAATTATTCACTTTCTTCTAATAGTGTCCTTTTTTTTCATTCACAACATCAACTAAAGTACATTATCTTCCATGAAATGTTGGCAGGGAGGGACAGGAAAAATCTAAATGACAGAGTCTGCCCATCAAGCCAGAGTCCAAGTCTAGGTCTCGGGTCTTGGTAAGGACATTTACTTCAGGGTGAAGAGGGAAGCCAGAATCCTGAATGCTTGATTTCTGGTAAAATCTTAAAGTATATTACCCAACCCCTGGAAAATGGGAATGGGAGAGGAGAAAATCAGAACTGTATTAGTCCTGATAAACATCATCCATACTGTAGGTATTTGAAGCCAAAGGTGTTTTGGTCAAGCAAATGCCTTGGTCCTGTAAGACCATGGGGCTCAGCAGGGCTGTATCAGAAAAAAAAAAAAAAAAAAAAAAAAAGAGTTTAAAAAAATATGGATGTAGGAAAGCAGGCTGCCAAAGTTAGCATTTTGTGGTCCTCACAGGGTCACCAGTTCTTCATTCCTCAAGATTTAAGTCAAGGTTGTTCATTTTACTTTCTTCATGGCTCCCAAAAATGAGTGTCTCCTTGGCAAGTTTGACTTATGATTCAGGACTTTCTACCTCAAAATTTTTCTGAGCTTTCTTCTTGCTGCTTTATTTATAGCTATAAATATTGTTTATTTATACAACAATAGAAGTAGTTTTAGATGTTTGACTAAGACAGAAACCTTAGCAGTTTGGGCTGATGCTTTATTCAAGCATGGTAATAAAATTTCTTAGGCCATTAACAGAGCTGTACAGTCTGCCTAACATTCAAGTATATTATTCATAGCTGACATACTGTCTGCCTGCTTAAGAAGCCTACAGAGTGCATCTCCGGCTCTGATGTTTACTCCTCAAACCACAGAATGTTTTCCATCTGTTAAATTAATGTAAGCTTTGCATATATAAGCACCTCTGTGAAATGAACCATTCTGTGAGTCAGAGAGATGTAAAGCCAATTTTCTGTAGCATGTAGAAGTTAACGTTTATGTCTTTATGAAAAAGAATTTTAATACATTTTAAAGGAGCTCAGTCAACCATGTTATCTGGTATTACATATACATCTAAAAAATAGTATAGTGAAAAATATATTTGTCAAAACCACTACCAAAGTCAAGATGGGAAGATAGTTATAATCAGATCAACTTCAGGATTTGAAGAAGAGATAGACTTTTGCAATTTCCTAGTCCAAATGAACTCTTCTGAAAGTCAGAGTTAGGTTAATAATGTGATAAAGAGTGAGATATTACATTGTAGCATATTTCTGACGCCTACAGATCACATATTTTAAAGGATGTGATTTTAACATTAGCTTTCTCTGGTTTACTTTATTAACACCCTTGAAAAGAGAAGTGTTGCTTCTTTTGCAATGATAATTTAATTAAACCAGATATTTAGGTGATATCACCATCTTACAAGGTGTAAGATTTTACAAAAAACCTAGTTTTGTTGCTAAATTTCCTTGTGATTTTGCCTAGATGGTTTAATTCTGAACCATGATAATGATACTTCCATCTTTACTAGGAGAAGGTAAATAAATTAGAGAGTAGAAAAATGGTGACAAGAAGGGTATTGTAAATAGCTTTGAGAAAATTGATGTTGTTTTTATCTAGAGATGACAAAAATATTATTCTAGGCTCATGCATTTTGGACTACTCTCTGTAATGGCTTATCACATGAAAAATAGACACTGTTAAATATGAGTACTATGCAAGAAATTCAGAAGATCAGTATTTGCTTTTGTTTCATGTATTTGCTAACTGAATCCTCAAATCATTCTGCTTATTCTGGGCTAAACTGATTCATTTCTCTTTATGAATAGGTCACCTTCCCTTTAACAGGGGAACAGAAGCTATGTGAATTCTAAAGCTTACCTACTAAATTCACATGAAAGAGGAAAAAAAAGTACTGGATGAAGAAGGAAAACAGTTACAGATATGACAGTTCTTCAGGTTGCATTGTTCCTCCTGTGTTATTCCCTGTGCATTGATTAGTTATTTATATTACAAGCTCTTCTGTCAAAAGGATTAATTTTACAGGCATACTACAGAATTATTGTAGAAAGTCTTCTATGAGGACAGTGATTCAGCCTATAACTTGTACATAAGCAAAGCCATTTCCTGTAATATACAAAGAACCCCATTCATTTGTATTATCAATACTGCCAATTGAATTAATGAAGCTGATAATTTTAGCCATTTTGGTTATTTATTGAGTAGTGTACTTTCCATTGCTGTTGGTTCTTAGTTTACAGAACTTTCCTTGGATGATCGATACATGTATTTTCTCTACTGAAGAGAGGGAGAAACAGAAGCTATTTGAAACTTTTGAAGGAGACCAGTTAAATGCTTTGTTCACTTTCTCAGGGGAGAATTCTAGACAGCCAAGTCCATTCAAGACATCCCTTGTCACAACGATGACTTCCCTTTCACATGAATCATTATAATTTTAACAGATTTCAGCAATAAATAACAGGAAACAGTAAAACATTTGTTTTCTGTAGTGAACAAAGCAGGAAATGTAACAATTGTTCCACACCAATGAAATATTGTTCCCTCTATTGAACACTTCAATTCAGAGACCTTTGACTACATGTGCCTATATTTCTGAAATGCCATCATGTTGATAAACAAACAAACAAACAAAAAAACCCCAAACCAACAAAAACCAACAAAAAACATTCCTGATGGAAGTCAAGGTATATTAATGCTTTCATCACATTTGCCTTTTCTTCCCTTTTCTGGTGTTAAAACTCAACTTTTCCATTCAATTTACCATCTAACAGAATGAGCTCTTTATAGCTGCATGAGGACTACTAGTATGCATATTTATATAAAGATGAAGAGATACATTCTTTATAACTTGGAATGACATTTCTCAAGGCTTTTGTTTGTATTAAAAAGAACAGTCAAAACCACTATGAGATGGTATTCACATGTTACACAAAGAAACTAAAATAAGAAATTGCTGAGTCACCACATTTGATTTATTATTTAATTTTGATTTATTATTTAATTTTGATTTATTATTTAATTAGCCTCAGTCTCAAAAGGATTGGAGACAGAACTGTTTTTTTATTTTTGTGCTAAGTGTGATCAGACAACTACAAAAAAGCCCTTGTTTAAATTATACTGTCATAAATTTAGTAGAGACAATGATAAATATGCTGTGGTAGGGATGACCCACTGTCTTTGTTTTCTTTTTTAGAGGACAGTCAGATTAGGACATACGTGGGTCTTTTGAAGCAGTCAATAACTATGCTAATCATGGTGATTCAGTCAAGGTGGTATCAGTTTCCAAACAAGGTCTTGCAAAAGAAAAGTTAAGGTTCTAGGAAATAAATTACACAAATAAAGGCTCAGGTTTCTCAATGGAAACAGAAATTCATAGGCCTCTACAAAGACATAAACAAATTTCTGGACTATTTAGAGTATTCAAATATAAAAAAGACAAAACTTGCAGTTGATAAAAAATTATTTAGGGCAGTCAAAAGTAAAACAAAACACAATGAAATACAGAAGGATGTAATTATTTTGAATGCACATGTTAACAGTGAAAGATGAAATTCAATGCTGACCAGCAAAAGTTAATGAATAGTGAAAAATATAACTTACAAGGAAGATTTCAAATTTAGTTGTTGCCACTTGGTTTCCATATTAAGGACTAAGAAATGCTGAATAAACTAAAACTCTCAACTTGAAAAAGTGCTAAATAAGGTGGGTTATGGCATATGAATACAGAGAAAATGAATAGGG